>NW_026886676.1:0-78881 GCF_032173495.1 Musca vetustissima | reverse complement strand
TTGCCTTGTCACAAACTCTTGGGGCTGCACAAAGCTATAATGCCCTGACAACATAGTTGTTTTAGAATATTTTTTCGTGTAAATATTGTGATGTTCGGCTTACAATAGCAACATTATGTAGAATATCATAGCGAACCATGCGACATTTTCGCCATCTTGTGTGGTAACGGTATAATACTAGCCATATTAAAATACGCAGATATTTGTACTTACCCTAGTTATCAATTTAAAGGTCAACCACTCTTCTTGGATATATTATCAACTTCTCGGGTCTATGTTTTACAGGAGTAAATACATACGTCATAGAATAGAAATATTGTAATTTTTTACACAAGGGTCGGGATCAAAGGGTCCATGGCCACACCCCTTTCTATGCGTAAAATTTAGTGATGTTCGCGTCAAAATTAGAGCGACCAGAAAAACAGGCAAAAATAAAAATTTAGGTCCATTTCATTCTTTTAACTGAAAGAAAAATTTAACCTGAAAAAAATATTCTTTAAAAAATCCACGCCTTCTGTAGGTCCCTGAAAAAAATATTCTTTAAAAAATCCACGCCTTCTGTAGGTCCCTGAAAAAAATATTCTTTAAAAAATCCACGCCTTGTTGGTTGGTCTCTGAAGAAATATTCTTTAAAAAATTCACGCCTTGTGTAGGTCCATGAAAAAATATTCTTTTAAAAATCCACGCCTTGTGTAGGTCCATGAAAAAATATTCTTTTAAAAATCCACGCCTTGTGTAGGTCCATGAAAAAATATTCTTTTAAAAATCCACGCCTTGTGTAGGTCCATGAAAAAATATTCTGAAAAAATATTCTTTAAAAAATCACGCCTTGTGTTGGTCTCTGAAATGAAAAAATATTCTTTAAAAAATCCACGCCTTGTTGGTTGCCTTGTGAAAAAATATTCTTTAAAAAATCCACGCCTTGTGTAGGTCCATGAAAAAATATTCTTTAAAAAATCCACGCCTTATTTCGGTCTCTGAAAAAATATTTTTTAAAAAATCCACGCCTTGTTGGATGGTCTCTGAAAAAATATTCTTTAAAAAATCCACGCCTTGTTGGATGGTCTCTGAAAAAATATTCTTTAAAAAATCCACGCCTTGTTTAGGTCCCTAGAAAAAATATTCTTTAACCTTTCTTAAGTCTTTTGTTTAATATTTTGTTTCTTTTTCAAATGGCTTAATTTCCATGGAAATAAATACATATTTTCAAAATGATTTCCCTTAACATATAACAATATCATTGTCATATTTATATGTTGGTATGTGAAATACGAGTTTAATTGTATTTTTTCCTTATTTATGTTATTGAAAGAAAAAAATCGCCTGACATTCTCATATGCCATAATAAGGATATGTTGAAAATGTTTTAATAAATACTTAACAAGAGATTGATGGCAATAAAAGGATCATAATTAATGGCAAAAATATGCAATCGCACACACACAGATATACATACACACCCTATACCAGCTGCAGAGGGGGAACAAAAAAATCGAAGCCCCAACGATCTTCTTCTCAATACACCAAAAATATTTGCTATGAAACGTGCAACTTTTATAAATGGCATTTAATTAAACAAAAAATCTGCGCTGTATTAAATATGACACAATGTTCTGAATTCTTGGCGAGAATATTTACGGTAGCAAACGAAGCCGGAGCAGCCGAGGCACGTTATTATGTTATATATACGCAAACATGATCTTGGGCAAAGGATAACTTTTCATAACTTGGCAATGTGTCTCGAACATTTTCCCGGCAACACAAAGATACACCTTTTTGCCCATGTCGATGATGATAAATATAGAAAAGACATTAACACACCGCTCCAAAATGAGGTGAGCGGGCCGAAAATATTGTAAGGCAACAACAACAACATCGGCTACAGCAGGAATTCAATGTTTTTTTCTTGTTTGTACTTGTTTATGATTGTGTGTGTGGAAATATTTGGTTTTTATGACTTCAACTCCAATTGACCATATGTGGCATTATGACTTATAAAGGCACAAGCAATTATGTATAGTTTCCTAAGGAGCTGCAGAGCCAGCCTTACCACCTATCCTCCCCTCCCATCCTTCTTAACCACACATTTGGAAATCATTGATTTTTGTAACTTGTGTCATTATTTTATGAAAGCTTTTGTGTGCGCAAAAATATATATTTATGACATATAAAGTGAGTGCGGCATGTCGGGTTGAAGTTTTATGATGACCGCCCATCACTCTCAGCTGAGCTGAAGAGGAGGTGAAGGCGGGCGTGAGTATGTGTTCATACGTTGTTGTGTTTAATTAACCCTTTTTAAATTGGCCATAATTATCGCAAAGACATAAATGGACAGACAAACAGCCATGCAGTTAGCCATCCAGTCCACCACAAAACTCCAGAGACCCCAGACAGACAGACAGATACAATGCAAACACTTTGAGGCCAATAAGCGTCTCATAAAACAGAAATCATCAAGCAAAATATGACAAGGCAGCGTTTTTTTCGTCGAAATTGGAATTATGATATTTTTATAAAAATATTTTAACAAAGCCTTAATAATAAAACAATGCCATTCGCAGCGAACATATCTAAAGGTTTGGAAAAATATTTTTGATATTTTTTTGTGTGTGTGATTGTTTTATGTGTTTATTGCCCTCGTGGATGGATCACTGGCAATTTTAAATTGAAAAATATGATCATTGTAAATGATATTTATAATGAGAGACAAATATTAATGTAATTATATCATTAAGAAATAGTTATGAAGAATTTATTAATACATTTTCTGAAAAAAAAAACAAATAAAGGAAAATATGAAACAATGAAACCGATATTATGGCTAAATATATTCCCAAGGTAGTTAGGAGTAAATACGAGGAGAGATCCTTAGAAAAATTCTATTTTAATAAATCCACGCCTTTCTGGGCCTTAGAAAAATTCTATTTTAATAAATCCACGCCTTTCTGGGCCTTAGAAAAATTCTATTTTAATAAATCCACGCCTTTCTGGGCCTTAGAAAAATTCTATTTTAATAAATCCACGCCTTTCTGGACCTTAGAAAAATTCTATTTTAATAAATCCACGCCTTTCTGGGCCTTAGAAAAATTCTATTTTAATAAATCCACGCCTTTCTGGGCCTTAGAAAAATTCTATTTTAATAAATCCACGCCTTTCTGGGCCTTAGAAAAATTCTATTTTAATAAATCCACGCCTGGAGGTCCTTGGAAAAATTCTATTTTAATAAATCCACGCCTGGAGGTCCTTGGAAAAATTCTATTTTAATAAATCCACGCCTGGAGGTCCTTAGAAAAATTCTATTTTAATAAATCCACACCTGGAGGTCCTTAGAAAAATTCTATTTTAATAAATCCATGCCTGAAGGTTCTTAGAAAAATTCTATTTTCACGCCTTCGAAAAAGTATTCGTTAATAAAACCACGCTTGTTAGGCCCTCCAAAAAATTAATCTTTAGTAAACTCACGCCTGTTATGCCCTTAAAAATTATCCTTCAATAAATCCACCTTTGGAGACTCTCAGAAAAACAATTCTTTAATAAACTCACGTTTTTTATGTCCTTCAAAAAATTATCCTTCAACCTTTGGAGGCTCTCAGAAAAACTATTCTTTAATAAACTCACGCTTGTTATGCCCTTCAAAAAATTATCCTCCAATAAATCCACCTTTGGAGACTCTCAGAAAAACTATTCTTTAAAAAATCCACCTCTGGAGACTCTCAGAAAAACTGTTCTTTAAAAAATCCATCTTTGGAGACTCTCAGAAAAACTATTCTTTAAAAAATCCACGCCTTGTGTAGGTTCTTAAAAAATATTCTTTAAAAAATCCACGCCTTGTGTAGGTTCTTAAAAAATATTCTTTAAAAAATCCACGCCTTGTGTAGGTTCTTAAAAAATATTCTTTAAAAAATCCACGCCTTGTGTAGGTTCTTAAAAAATATTCTTTAAAAAATGCACGCCTTGTGTATGCCCTTAAAAATAATCTTTAAAAAATCCACGCCTTGTTTAGGTCCTTAAAAAATATTCTTTAAAAAATCCACGCCTTGTGTAGGTTCTTAAAATATATTCTTTAAAAAATCCACGCCTTGTGTAGGTCCTTAAAAAATATTCTTTAAAAAATCCACGCCTTGTGTAGGTCCTTAAAAATATTCTTTAAAAAATGCATGCCTTGTGTAAAATATCCACGCCTTGTGTAGGTCCTTAAAAATATTCTTTAAAAAATCCACGCCTTGTGTAGGTCCTTAAAAAATATTCTTTAAAAAATCCACGCCTTGTGTAGGTCCTTAAAAAATCCACGCCTTGTTTAAAAATATTCTTTAAAAAATCCACGCCTTGTGTAGGTCCTTAAAAAATATTCTTTAAAAAATCCACGCCTTGTGTAGGTCCTTAAAAAATCCACGCCTTGTTTAAGTCCTTAAAAAATATTCTTTAAAAAATCCACGCCTTGTGTAGGTCCTTATAAAATATTCTTTAAAAAATCCACGCCTTGTGTAGGTCCTTAAAAAATATTCTTTAAACAATCCACGCCTTGTTTAGGTCCTTAAAAAATATTCTTTAAAAAATCCACGCCTTGTTTAGGTCCTTAAGAAATATGCTTTAAAAAATCCACGCCTTGTTTAGGTCATTAAAAAATATTCTTTAAAAAATCCACGCCTTGTGTAGGTCTTTAAAAAATATTCGTTAAAAAATCCACGCCTTGTTAGGTCCTTAAAAAATCCACACCTTGTGTAGGTCCTTAAAAAATATTCTTTAAAAAATCCACGCCTTGTGTAGGTCCTTAAAAAATATTCTTTAAAAAATCCAAACCTTGTGTAGGTCCTTAAAAAATATTCTTTAAAAAATGCACGCCTTGTGTATGCCCTTAAAAATAATCTTTAAAAAATCCACGCCTTGTTTAGGTCCTTAAAAAATCGACGCCTTGTGTAGGTCCTTACAAAATCCACGCCTTGTGTAGGTCCTCAAAAAATCCACGCCTTGTGTAGGTCCTTAAAAAATCCACGCCTTGTTTAAAAATATTCTTTAAAAAATCCACGCCTTGTGTAGGTCCTTAAAAAATATTCTTTAAAAAATCCACGCCTTGTGTAGGTCCTTAAAAAATCCACGCCTTGTTTAAGTCCTTAAAAAATATTCTTTAAAAAATCCACGCCTTGTGTAGGTCCTTATAAAATATTCTTTAAAAAATCCACGCCTTGTGTAGGTCCTTAAAAAATATTCTTTAAACAATCCACGCCTTGTTTAGGTCCTTAAAAAATATTCTTTAAAAAATCCACGCCTTGTTTAGGTCCTTAAGAAATATGCTTTAAAAAATCCACGCCTTGTTTAGGTCATTAAAAAATATTCTTTAAAAAATCCACGCCTTGTGTAGGTCTTTAAAAAATATTCGTTAAAAAATCCACGCCTTGTTTAGGTCCTTAAAAAATCCACACCTTGTGTAGGTCCTTAAAAAATATTCTTTAAAAAATCCACGCCTTGTGTAGGTCCTTAAAAAATATTCTTTAAAAAATCCAAACC
Organism: Musca vetustissima; assembly: GCF_032173495.1. NCBI lineage: Eukaryota > Metazoa > Arthropoda > Insecta > Diptera > Muscidae > Musca > Musca vetustissima. Next base: position 73,376 of record NW_026886676.1, on the reverse strand, counting down.
TTGTGTAGGTCCTTAAAAAATATTCTTTAAAAAATGCACGCCTTGTGTATGCCCTTAAAAATAATCTTTAAAAAATCCACGCCTTGTTTAGGTCCTTAAAAAATATTCTTTAAAAAATCCACGCCTTGTGTAGGTTCTTAAAATATATTCTTTAAAAAATCCACGCCTTGTGTAGGTCCTTAAAAAATATTCTTTAAAAAATCCACGCCTTGTGTAGGTCCTTAAAAATATTCTTTAAAAAATCCACGCCTTGTGTAGGTCCTTAAAAAATATTCTTTAAAAAATCCACGCCTTGTGTAGGTCCTTAAAAATATTCTTTAAAAAATCCACGCCTTGTGTAGGTCCTTAAAAAATATTCTTTAAAAAATCCACGCCTTGTGTAGGTCCTTAAAAAATCCACGCCTTGTTTAAAAATATTCTTTAAAAAATCCACGCCTTGTGTAGGTCCTTAAAAAATATTCTTTAAAAAATCCACGCCTTGTGTAGGTCCTTAAAAAATCCACGCCTTGTTTAAGTCCTTAAAAAATATTCTTTAAAAAATCCACGCCTTGTGTAGGTCCTTATAAAATATTCTTTAAAAAATCCACGCCTTGTGTAGGTCCTTAAAAAATATTCTTTAAACAATCCACGCCTTGTTTAGGTCCTTAAAAAATATTCTTTAAAAAATCCACGCCTTGTTTAGGTCCTTGAAAAAATATTCTTTAAAAAATCCACGCCTTGTTTAGGTCATTAAAAAATATTCTTTAAAAAATCCACGCCTTGTGTAGGTCTTTAAAAAATATTCGTTAAAAAATCCACGCCTTGTTTAGGTCCTTAAAAAATCCACACCTTGTGTAGGTCCTTAAAAAATATTCTTTAAAAAATCCACGCCTTGTGTAGGTCCTTAAAAAATATTCTTTAAAAAATCCAAACCTTGTGTAGGTCCTTAAAAAATATTCTTTAAAAAATCCACGCCTTGAGTAGGTCCTTAAAAAATATTCTTTAAAAAATCCACGCCTTGTTTAGGTCCTTAAAAAATATTCTTTAAAAAATCCACGCCTTGTGTAGGTCCTTAAAAAATATTCTTTAAAAAATCCGCGCCTTTTGTAAGTCCTTGACAATTTTGGTGTTGTCTTTTGTTTCCTTATCATACCCACCTCTTATTGGTATGATCTCTACTGGGCTGTTACATTATTTCACAATTATCATCGTTTAGTTCAGGTTGTTATACATTTTTTGTAATATTTCGATCGATAAATGTTCGGGTTTTTTATTATTTCTGTTTTTTGCTTGTTCTCTTGTCCTCAATTGTAGCTTTGGCAATTTCAAGTCTGTTCGGTTTATCGTTTATTTTTTTATCAGACACCACACACCATAAATGGTTGTGTGTGTCTGCCATCGAAAATGTTTATTTTGTTTGATGGCTATTTGATAAGAGAATGAAAATTAAATTGCAGACCCAGGAGAGTAATATTTCTTATGAAGACCAGCCTAAGTGGGGTATGATGTTGGCTGGTTATGTTCAAAAATTATGAAATAAAAGAATAATTTAAGAATGTGAACAGAGAAAAATTTATCATGAAAATTTATAAAATATTTTAGTAACACTTTTGGATGGCTGGAAGAATAATTACACATTTTTTTCTTATACAGGAACAAAGTTTGTTGCTTAAGTCTTTTGTTTTTTGATTAATAAAAATCGAACAATTTGGTAACATGTTCGTTTCCTAAGTCTTTTGTTTGTTGGTTGATAAAAGTAATTTTTTCCTGACTTTGAAATTATTGACCAATAATGTAGTGTGTTCGTCTCTTAAGTCTTTTGTTTCATTGATGGCAAATTAAATAATTATTGCCTTGTAAACATTTTTTTTTACTTTTTCGGTTTTTCAAAATTAAGGAATTTTGTTGTCAACTCAAATCTGTTCGTTATTAATTTTAGTTGCAAAAAAAAAATACAACAAAACACCCACAAATAAAATAAAATCACGCACGATTATCATTTGAAAACAATCGATTTGTGTTCATGTTGTTCAAGTGTAAATTGATATCATGCGGATTTTTCGGGGACCATTATTTATTTTGTTTCGATTTTTTTCGTACAGCATGATTTTAAATACACCATGGTGAGCATGGCAGTTTGCTATTCTGAATCAGACCCAATGAAACAGCAAAGCAAAAAAATATTGTCATCCTTCCAGAAAATTGCCCTGAAAATAAAAACGAAACATGATTCAGTTCAACATTTCATTGGGTTTCGATTTTTTTACGCTACATATCAGGACACCACACCACCATCATTATCATCATCAGCACAATGTGTGTGCTCGAATTTCTTGTACATGATCTTGAAAGGTCGTGCGTGAAGTAGAACACAATTTGGCAAACAGAGGAGATCACACAAAAAAAAAAGGAAAAAAAATTTCGAACAAGACAACCAAAAGGCATCCAAACTTTAACCAAAAGTGTGACTCAAGGTTTTTGGAATTTTTCGGTTAGTTGGATACAATCCACAGGATGGGTGTGTATTTTTTGCGAGAACATCCAATTGTAAACCGAAACATGTCATTCGGTAGTTATGTCTCGTGTAATTGTTGTATACATTTGTGGTCAAAAGCTACTGCATATTTTGCACAAGGGAGCTTGATCTGCAATATGGAATTTTCAAAGAATATTTTTAGGGACTAAATAGGCGTTGATTTTTTAAAGAATATTTTTCCATGGCCTATTTAAGGCGTGGATTTTTTAAAGAATATTTTTTCTAAGGCCTATCTAAGGCGTGGATTTTTTAAAGAATATTTTTTTACAATGTCTATCTAAGGCGTGGATTTTTTAAAGAATATTTTTTCCAAAGTCTATAAGGCGTGGATTTTTTAAAGAATATTTTTTCCAAGGCCTATCTATGGCGTGGATTTTTTAAAGAATATTTTTTCCAAAGTCTATAAGGCGTGGATTTTTTAAAGAATATTTTTTCCAAGGCCTATTTTTTAAAGAATATTTTTTCCAAGGCCTATGGCGTGGATTTTTTAAAGAATATTTTTTCCAAGGCCTATCTAAGGCGTAGATTTTTTTCCAAGGCCTATCTAAGGCGTGGATTTTTTAAAGAATATTTTTTCCAAGGCCTATCTAAGGCGTGGATTTTTTAAAGAATATTTTTTCCAAGGCATATCTAAGGCGTGGATTTTTTAAAGAATATTTTTTCCAAGGCCTATCTAAGGCGTGGATTATTTAAAGAAAAATTTTTCCAAGGCCTATCTAAGGCGTGGATTTTTTAAAGAATATTTTTTAAGGCCCTACACAAGGCGTGGATTTTTTAAAGAATATTTTTTAAGGCCCTACACAAGGCGTGGATTTTTTAAAGAATATTTTTTAAGGCCCTACACAAGGCGTGGATTTTTTAAAGAATATTTTTTAAGGCGTGGATATTTTAAAAAATATTTTTGAAAAGGACCTACACAAGGGGTGGATTTTTTAAAGAATATTTTTTAAGGCCCTACACAAGGCGTGGACTTTTTAAAGAATTTTTTTAAGGCCTTACACAAGGCGTGGATTTTTAAAAGAATATTTTTTAAGGCCCTGCACAAGGCGTGGATTTCTTAAAGAATATTTTTTTAAGGCCATACACAAGGCGTGGATTTTTTAAAGAATATTTTTTAAGGCCCTACACAAGGCGTAGATTTTTTAAAGAATATTTTTTTAAGGCCCTACACAAGGCGTGGACTTTTTTACAAACATTTTTTTAAGGACCTACACAAGGCGTGGACTTTAAAAAAAAAAATTAAGGCCTTATACCAGGCTTGGATTTTTAAAAGAATATTTTTTTAAGGTCCTACACAAGGCGTGGACTTTTTAAAGAATATTTTTTTAAGGCCCTACACAAGGCGTGGATTTTTTTTAAGAATATTTTTTTAAGGCCCTACACAAGGCGTGGATTTTTTAAAGAATATTTTTTTAAGGCCCTACACAAGGCGTGGATTTTTTAAAGAATATTTTTAAGGACCTACACAAGGCGTGGACTTTTTAAAGACCTACACAAGGCGTGGACTTTTTAAAGACCTACACAAGGCGTGGACTTTTTAAAGACCTACACAAGGCGTGGACTTTTTAAAGACCTACACAAGGCGTGGACTTTTCACAGATTTTTTTTTAAGGATCTACACAAGGCATGGACTTTTCAAAGAATTTTTTTAAGGACCTACACAAGGCGTGGACTTTTTAAAGAATTTTTTTAAGGACCTACACAAGGCGTGGACTTTTTAAAGAATTTTTTTAAGGACCTACACAAGGCGTGTACTTTTTAAAGAATTTTTTAAGGACCTACACAAGGCGTGGACTTTTTAAAGAATTTTTTCAAGGACCTATACAAGGCGTGGACTTTTTAAAGAATTTTTTCAGGGCCTATACAAGGCGTGGACTTTTTAAAGAATTTTTTCAGGGCCTATACAAGGCGTGGACTTTTTAAAGAATTTTTTAAGGACCTACACAAGGCGTGGACTTTTTAAACAATATTTTTTCTATAACGCCTTTTGTAGGTCCTGGACTTTTCATAGAATTTTTTTAAGGACCTACACAAGGCGTGGACTTTTTAAACAATATTTTTTCTATAACGCCTTTTGTAGGTCCTGGAAGAAATCTTTTTAAAAAATTCACGCCTTGTGTAGGGGAAAAATATGTTTAAAGAAACCACGCCTTTTATAGGTCCTGGAAAAGTATACTTTAAAAATCCACGTCTCGTGTATGTCCTGGAAAAATATACTTTAAAAATCCACGTCTCGTGTATGTCCTGGAAAAAATGTTGTTTAAAAATTTATTCAAATTGATTGATTCAAAAAGTTTTTGCTCGAATTTCAATAACAGAAAAAAATAAAATTGCCCTATTTTAAAGAGTTTCGTGCATGGATTTATATAAAACATTTTTTGGGTTTGGTTTTTGCCCGCATAATTTATGCCAAAAGCTATTTTGATTGTTTGTTAAAAAAGCAATAAAATTTGTTTACCACGAATTTACGATGTGTTAGTTGTTGTTTGGCCAAACATCCAAATTGTGTGTTAATTTAAACATTAAATGGTGCGATTTATGACAATTTTTTTGGATTAACATGCAAAAAACGTGAGCTACATTAGACTAATAATTTATGAGAAGAAAAAAAAACATGATGACACATTTCATAAAAAGGAAAATCCCAAAAAACACCGAAACTAGAAAACGAACAACTACAAAATTTCTTAATTAAAATAAAATTCAGGGCTATCTTTCAATATTTTTTTTCTCATACATGATGGTTATTAATGTAAGCCAGACGAGGCAAAGTGAAGAAAAAAATTCAAACAAATTGAAATTCATTGACTGTGTCCTGCCATAATTCATGTCAACATTTAGTTCAGCATAGGTTTTTATGAAAAAAAAAAAAAACGAAACAATGTTCAATCGATCGCCAACAACATTCGTTAAATATTCGCAGTTATTTAAACAAAATGTCAACACAAATGGTCAGCAGCAGCCGCCGCCGCCGCTGAGTAAACAAACAGACAAACAAGCCAAACAACAAACTCATCCAACCTATCAACCCAACCAAACATTGGCTGTTGCTACATTCTTATGGCCTACGGCTGAAAAATACAATTTATGCCAACTCAACACAGTAGTAACCCTGCCGTGTAGTAATTTACGCTTTGGCAACACATTCAAGAACTACAACAACAACCTGGATAGCAGCAACGGCAGTCAGCAGCAACAGGCACATCCTTTAAAAAATATATATGCAAACGGCAAAGGCAGGAAGACCCTACATCTTTGGGCAAATATGTCACATAGCCCCATGGCACACACACACCCTCATACACACAGGAAGGTGGTACAACGATTCCTGTTAAGTAAACGGAGACACTCACGCCATGAGCGAACCACACCAAACACTGCCATCAACATTCATAATCACAACAATGACAACAACAACCCAAAAGGGAAGCAACCGAACAAGCAATCAAAAGTTTACAACATTTTAGCAAATAACAAATAAACAATCACACACAACACCCTATACCCTTAACACAACACAATGAGGCAACAAGGAACTTCTACTTCATCAGCGTCGGCAGCAGCAACAGAATGTTCATGCACATGTTGTGGCCCATAAACACCAACCAGTAACCAACAACAACACCAACAACTTTGTCACACAACAAAAGAAGTGTTCAACTTTAACACAGCGGGTGTGCATGAATTATTAACGACCAACCAAACTTATATTGAAGAGAGGACGATGACGACAAAGACAAAAAAAGAAGATCACTTGGTTCGGTTGTCAGTGTTACTGGTGGTATTGTTGTTGTTGTTGCTAAGAAACATCGTCAAACCTTAACAGAACACTTGCCCAACTCTAGTTATAGTACCAGCGGTCATTCGTTGTCAGATCTGGAAGTCATCTTCAGGTTTGATTTGTTAGCCACATGAAATTTGGTTACCCAGCGAAAATTATATTTTTGACCCTCGAAATAAAATTATTTAAAAGTGGGGTCTATATGAACCCTGAAAAGCAGTACCGTAAAAATTTTCTCATTTTGTGGACCTCGAAAAATTAGAAAAAAATAATTCCGTACCAAATCCCAGCATTTTTGGAGCATGCAAAAACATTTCCTGAAGACATACTCGTATATTGGACACCTGAAGAAAAATAATTCCATAAAAATCCATGCTATTTGGGCCATAGGAAAATATTTTTTAAAAATCCTCGTCTATTTTGAGCCTGGAAAAATATATTTTTTTTAATCCTTGCCTATTTGGACTTAGTTTCTTAAAAATCCTCGCCTTTTTGGACCCTGGGAACTGTTTTAACTCTGGGAAATTATCCGTAAAAATTCTCCCATTTTGGGAACCTCGAAAAATAACTCTGTAAAAGTTCAAGTCTATTTGAAACCTGAAAAAAAATTCCTTAAAAGTCCATGACTGGTTAGAAAAAATATTTTTAAAAATCCTCGTCACATAGGACCCTAGAAAAAATAGCAAAAAATGCATGACTGGAAAATATTCTTAAAAACCCTCGACTGTTTGGACTGTAGAAAAATAATTTCTATAAAAATCATTTTTGGACCCTGGAAAAATAAAAACAATTAAAAAACCCTTGCCTATTTGGTCCCAGGAATAATAATTCCTTAGAAATCCACGCCTGTTTAGACACTGAAAAAATATATGATTTAATTTTCGTTTCGGTCCATTAAAAATAGTTCTCTTAAAAATCTTCGCCTTATGGACCATAAAATATTTTCGCGTTTTTGGACACTGAAAAAATAATTACTGTAAATATTCTCGAATTGTTGGACCCTCGGCAAATAATTCCTGTTAAAGCTCTCACACGATTGACTACTGGAAATATGATTTCTAAAAAAATCGTCATATTTTGGTACCCTGAAAAATAATTTTTTTAAAAATAATAGCGAAAAAGTTCCGAATTTTTGGACCTTGGACAAATAATTTCCTTAAAATCCACACCTGTTTGAGCCCTGGAAAAGATAATTTTTATATATGACCTCTTCTGTTTGACTCCTTAACAATTCTCGCATTTTTTACACTTTAAAAATAATTTCTTATAAAATACTCTACCCTTTGGGAAAATAATCCTTTAGAAAGCAATGCCTGTTTGGACCCTTTAAAAATAATTTCATAAAAAATTTTTGCATTTATGGATCTTGGGAAAAATAGTTCCATAAAAAAATCCTCGTCTGTTTAGACCATGGGAAATTAATTCCTTAATTTTTGGACCCAGAGAAAATATTTTTTGGTCTCTGAGGATGTACTCTTCAAAAAATCCACGCTTTGTTAAGGATGGCTGGGCCGAAATTTGTATACCCTCCACCATATGCTGTTCAGGGCTGTATTATTGTAACTTTTAAATAATATATATATATTTTTTTGTAATCCATGTCTTGCAGGGTTCTCTAAGAAATTGTTTATATAAATCAGCGACATGTAGGTACCTAAGAAAATACTTATATTTTAAAAATCCACGCTTTGTGGGTTTCTGTAAGGAAATATTAAAAAAAAAATCCACATTTTATAGAGTCTTATAAGAAAATTTTTTAAAAATTTAACTACGTTTGTAGGTCTTTGGTGTCCTTTAAAAATGTATATTTTTTATGTCAATGCCTTGTAGCCCCTAAAAAAATACCTTTAAAAATCCACGTCTTGAGCAGTTCCTTAAAAAAAATTTTTTTAATAAAATTTATTTAAATTCAAGGCTTGTAGGGTCCCCAAAAAAATATTTTTAAAAAAACCACGTCAGGAGCAGATCTCTATTTTTTATTCAATATACACTTTTTGAGGGTCATTAAAAAAATTTTTTATCAAAGCCTTGCAGGGTCTTCAAAAAATATTCTTTAAAAAATCCACATCTTGAACAGACCCTTAAAACCTATGAGCGGAGCAGTATTGTCAGACGCGGTCGACCATACAATACCCTACACAAGTACCACAGAACTCTATCTTTCTGCGGATTTTTATTTGGAGCCTGGACAATATTTCGTGGCATTTGCAACCTCTTGACCGATCAGCAGCACCTATCCCTTACACTGACATATTTTCCGAATATTCCCAATATTCAGTACAGCCCTTCACATTAGTTGTCCCGATTCCATTCACCGTGGATTTAGTTTAACAAATTAAGTTTTCGATCCACTTCTTCCTACAAAATAATATTTGAATACGTATACACCTGTAAATAAAATATTTAAGTATTACTCCCACATCCGTATACATAAAACATTATAATGGGTATCAATTTATACATCAATCACTCCTCTTGGATATACTATCAACTTCTCCTGTCTATGTCCTTTAGGGGAAAATATATACGTCATCGAATACAGATTTTGTAGCTTTTCACACAAAAGTCGGAGTCCATTGACCGATCTTTATCAAAACAGGCATACTTATTCTTTTGTCCGATCCCCTTTGTCATGTAAAATTTCGAAATGTTCGGGCCATAATTGCAGCCTCTGTAACAATTTGAAAAAACCAAAAAATAAGTATTTGGTTCATTTCATCCTCTAAATATTAACCAAAAACAATGGGGGTCTTCAATTTCCTGAATCGGTCCTACATGCAAAATTTCGTAAAGATTGGTCTATAACAGTGGCCTATATCGTGTTTACAAGTTATAGTCAGCTAGTCGAGACCAATATATCGCGGTGTTAAAACTCTTGGGGCAGCACAAAGCTATAATATCCTGAAAACATAGCTATATAGAATATGAAGAATCATGAACAATACAAGGCGTGAATTTTTATTAAATATATGTGAGAAGTCTTGTAAGAAGAGTCCTCAAAAATTATTGTTTTAAAAAACACACACATCATGTGGAGTGCTTCTAAATTGTCTGTAATAAAAATTCTTAAAAACATTCAGGCCCTTTTGTTGTTCACTGGGTCATTCTCATGATTCATATTTTCTTGTTTAGCAGTCCTAAAACAACGATTCCTTTTTAAAACCGTTGCCTTCATGTTCTAAGTACACAATACCGCAACAAATACACTTACAAACATACCAATACACACATTTAATAAAAAAATCTAACAAACCATAACTAATCAAAAGCGTAAAGAAAATTGGACGGGCCAGGTGTATGAATGACACTTGTTGCAGTGTCTCAATACCAGCACCATAGTTTCGAATATTTTTATAGTACATAAAAAATAATAATAATAAACTAAACCAAAAATATATTTTATTTAACATAAGATACACAGAGAGCTCCCTCAATATGTCCTTCTAACTGTCTGCAGAACAACGACTGGCTGTCGCTCCGTGTCGTGTCTATATCTGTGTCGTTGTCAAGTAGTTTTTTTTAGATCACTATTTATTTTATTTTTGTTATATTTTTTTTTAATAAAAAAATATATCTTTACTTGCCCAACATTTCAACTTGATCAAATAGATTGGAGAGCGGGAGTAGACAGACATTGCAAGGAGAAGGGTTCCACAACACCCGACTGATGGCTGATGATGACTACCATTGGCTTTGTTCAGAACTTCTTCGATTGTCTTCTTTTTTTCTTGTTTTAATTTTATTTTATTTTATTTTTTTGCCCGTGATAGTTGACTGTTGACAATGATCATGATAATAACATGATAAATGGCATTCTCGACTATTGTCAGACATTTATGGTTGGGCAATAATTGTGTGCTGTTTTTGCTTCATTTTTTAAGGCTTATTTTATGAACTGGGTTATTGGCTAAAATAAGAGTTGTCATGGTATGGTTTTGGGACAGACTTTTTTAAATTCGACGTATAATTTTAAATTGAAAAAGAAATATAGTTTTATAAAGCCCTCTTATGGGTGTTGAAAAAAATATTCTTTAATAAATCCACGCCCCTGACGGCCCTTGAAAAATATCCTTTAATAAATCCACGCCTCAGTTGGCCCTTGAAAAATATTCTTTAATAAATCCACGCCTCAGTTGGCCCTTGAAAAATATTCTTTAATAAATCCACGCCTCAGATGGGCCTTGAAAAAAATTCTTTAATAAATCCACGCCTCAGATGGTCCTTGAAAAAATATTCTTTAATAAATCCACGCCTCAGGTGGGCCTTGAAAAAATATTCTTTAATAAATCCACGCCTCAGATGGGCCTTGAAAAAATATTCTTTAATAAATCCACGCCTCAGATGGGCCTTGAAAAAATATTCTTTAATAAATCCACGCCTCAGATGGCCCTTGAAAAATATTCTTTAATAAATCCACGCCTCAGATGGACCTTGAAAAATATTCTTTAATAAATCCAGGCCTCTGATGGGCCTTGAAAAAATTTTCTTTAATAAATACACGCCTTCGATGGGCCTTAAAAAATATTTTTTGACAATTCCATATCTCTGGTGGGGCTTGAAAAATATTCCTTAATAAATCCACCCCTATATGACACTGGAAAAATATTGCTTAATAAACCCACGCCTATTATGGGCCTTGAATAAAATACTACTTATTGAATTCACGCTTACCAAACTGAGTACACATGATAATGGCCCTGATGTGACACCTCTGTTACCATTTCAATTAGGTTTTAACAAATTAAATTGTTGGTTAAGGTGTCCCAGAAGATTTACGACCTTCGAGGCTCTATTAAACTCCAATTGGCCCACTTTGAACACCTAATTGAAACACTACCTCTACTCCGAAATATTTCACAATTTATAAAACAAAAAAACATCATTTCAAAAAATAATAAATAAAATAATATAATATACACATGTATGTAAATATGTCGTACATACATACACGCGCAACAATGTTACTAATAAACCTCATTAGCAACAATTTAGTTACGTTTTTATAGCAAACCGTTCAGCTATTAAAAAATAAAAAACAACAGCACGAACAAAGGAATTTTTTCAATATAAGAAAATAATAAAATATTCCAGTAATTTAAAAACCTAAATTACAAAAACAAATAAAACTGAAACAATGTAAATCGATGGAAGAATTGATATTTTCAATTTCACAAAATAACAACAACAAAAAAACGTAAATAAAAAACAATAACTGAATATTTAAATTGTAATCGAATTTTTTTATTGATACACCACGCTCTTCACTTCATACCTCATACCGATGCTACTACATTGGTAGCAAAGCGGACGCGTTAAGAAGCAAATGATATGCGTGCAGTAAATCATGTCGCCAATAGTCGGGGAATTTTCATATGTAGATGGGTATTGAAGCGGCTGAGTTTTTCGTTTCGTAGCGCCCAATGTCTGGCGGACATTGGGCCGTCGTTGTTGTTGCTGTTGATGGGCCTTTTGTTTGTGTGCCTTACAAAAATGATTTAATTTCAATTACGTGTTTTGCAAAATTAAAATGTTCAACTCAAAGTGATTGGTTCCCCCACCCCTACTACTCCCCGTATCCACCATGACAAGAGCATACGACAAACCAAATAACTCCGTTACTACTTTTGGTTTCAATAGCCGGAATGTGAGATAGCACAGTGGATTCACATCTAACTATATATTTTTAAAACCAGTGAGCGGAGCAGTATAGTTGGACGGGGCCGACCATATGATACCCTAATCAACTTCCACGAAAATCTAACTTTCTGCGGTTCTATATTCTGAGCATGGACAATATTTCGCGATATTTGCACCCTCTTGACCGAGTAGAGATCAACAAATATTATTAATATTCAGTACAGCCCTTCTAATTACTTGTCCAGATTCCATTCACGGTGGGTTGTGATGTGATGTTCGGCTTTCAATTGTGGCCTATAGCAGGGACGTATGCAGAGGGGGCCCGGAATTAATTTTTTTCATAGTAAATTTATGTTTACAACAGCTAACTTTTTCATTTTGTACTACCGGGCCCCCCCGAAATGAAATCCTGTAAACGTTGATCTATAGTTGACCTATAGATCGACTCGAAAAACTCAAAAAATGAAGTTTTCGGCTCAATTTATCCCAAAATTATTATCTGATCGTCAACTATAATTTCAAGGCAATCAGTGCTATATTTCCGACGTCTAATGTTAATGGGTTATTAAATAATGTATGAATACGTAAGCACCTGTAAATATTTAAGTGCAACACCCACATCCGAGTACATACGACAATATAATTGGTATCAAGGTCAACCACTCCTCTTGGATATACTATAAACTTCTCGGGTCTATGTCCTTCAGGAGTAAATATATACACTATAGGATAAAAATTGTGTACTTTTTCACACAAAAGTTAGGGTCCATTTGACCCGCTAAATATTGACCGATCATTATAAAAAGAGGTATGCTTATTCTCTGGCCCGATTTCCTTCTTCATGTAAAAATTCGCGATGTTTGGGCCACAATTGCGGCCTCTGGAACGACCAGAAAATCGGACAAAATTAAAGTTTTTGGTTCATTTCATCTCCTAAATATTGACCGATATTTACGAAAAACAATAGGGGTGTTCATTGGCCAGAACCCATCCTACATGCAAAATTTCGTGAAGATGGATCCATAACTGTGGTCTGTATCGTGTTTACAAATTATAATGGACAGACGGACGGACGGAGACACATGTCTAGATCGACTAAGCTGGTCGAGATATTACGATTGGTATATTAAAGGTGGGTCTAGGACCAATATTTTGTGGCGTTACAACATTTTGTGGGTCTCATATAGGCCTAGGAAAAATATTCTTTTAAAAAATCCACGCCATGTATAGGCCTAGGAAAAATATTCTTTTAAAAAATCCACGCCATGTATAGGCCTAGGAAAAATATTCTTTAAAAAATCCACGCCTTTGTAGGCCTAGGAAAAATATTCTTTAAAAAATCCACGCCTTTGTAGGCCTAGGAAAAATATTCTTTTAAAAAATCCACGCCTTGTATAGGCCTAGGAAAAATATTATTTTAAATAATCCACGCCTTGTATACTTACATAGCTGGCTTGTTACATAAGCCGAGCTTAAAAAAGATTTCCAAGCGCGTCGCTCATGTGCGCATCTCCTCCAATTTGAAAGACAACGTTCCAAGATGTTGTTTTCTAATTGGTCTTTCCATTTAATTCGTGGCATTCCCTTCTACGGGATCCATCAGTAGGTTCGCTTTTATATGCCTTTCGAGCTGGAGCATTATTATTCATACGCATAACATGACCTAGCCACCGTAATCGCTGCAGCTCAATACGACGATACGATATTCATCGTCGATGCAGATCGGCACAATCCTTCTCCGTATTTCAAAACTGGTGTCATTCGTTTTATTTATGGCGGTACCAAGGTATATAAAATCTTTAACTACCACGAAGCTGTAGTTCTCAAGTTCCACAGTTGGCTTGATCTTCTCGCCGTTTACCTCCAGACTCACGTTGGCAGACTCCTTCTCAAGTTGTTCAAAGGTGGCACAATCCTTCTCCGAATTTCAAAACTGATGTCATTCGATTTATTGATGGCTGTACCAAGGTATATAAAATCTTTAACTACCTCGAAGCTGTTCTCAAAATCCCCAATTGGCTTGATCTTCTCGCCGTTTGCCCACTTCGGCAGACTCCTTCTCAATTTGTTAAAAGGTGGCTGTAACCGCTCTCAGTGTTCGACCCATTATGTCGATGTCATCGGCGTAGGCGAGTAACATATACTGTTTGGTGTACTGAGTACCATTTCTGCTCACCTTTGTGAGCAATAGGTGGAATGTGTCGATGTGTGTTTTCGTGGGGTTTTCCAGGATTTGGCGCAGAATGCAAATTTGGTCTATGGTGGATTTGCCAGGTCTGAAGCCGCATTGATATGGTCCAATAATATCATTGACGATTGGCTTCAGTCGTTCCCACAGCACGCTGGATAGCACTTTATATGCAATGGGAAGGAGACATATTCCAATATAATTCGCACTTATCGTCTTGTCTCCTTTTTTGTGCACGGAACACAGGTGCTGAGGTTCCAATCATTGTGCATGCATTCCTCTAGCCAAATTGTACTAAGCAGCTGGTGCATGCTCCTTACCAGCTTCTGACCACCAGTCTTGTAACCCATCGGCACCTGCTGCTTTATTATTCTTCAGCCGATTGATTGCTATTCTGACTTTATCTTGGCTAGGTGGCATATTTTCTATAACGTCATCTCTTATTGGTTCTGGTGTGTCTGAGGCCACTATTTGATACCAAAAGCTTTTCAAAATGCTCCTTCCAAATCCTCAGCACGCTGTGTGTATCTGTCACCAGGTTTCCTGCTTCATCTCTACAGGAGGATGTGCCTGCGCCAAAGCCTTCGGGTTGGTGTTTTACCCATTGGTAGAATTTTCGGACTTCATTCTGACTCCTGTACATCTCGATTTGTTCACACTAACTTTTGGTTTTTTTTTTGTTCTTTCTTCTGAAAACACGTTTTTCCTTTTCTCCCGATAATTCTCCATCACATTACGTGTTGCTACTGTCCGCAGGGTTGCCCTATACGCTGTACATTAGCATTACGACACTCCTGATCGTACCATGGATTTCTTGATGGTGCTTTTTGGTACCCAAATGTTGCTTTTGCAGCAGTTTGTAGAGAGTGGGCCATTCTTTGCCATTGTGCTTCTCATCGGGGCAAGAAGTGCTTTCGTCAAGCAGGTGGGTAAGTTGAGCGGAGTAGGCCTCGGCTACCTGTTGTGTTTGCAGCTTTTCGACGTCGAGTTTCCGTGTTGTGCTAGATCGCATCTTTGCTGCAACATTAAGTCGAGTGCGAACCTTGACTGCTACAAGGTAGTGGTCCGAATCGATATTTGCTTCTCGAATCGATCGAACGTCTAATATACTGGATGAATGCCTTCCACCTATCACAATATGATCAATTTGATTTCTCGCTGCTTGATCAGGAGAAATCCAGGTGGCCTTGTGTATATCGAGATGCTTGAATCTGGTGCTGCTAACTACCAAGTTTTTTACTGCCGCTAGGTCAATCAATCTCATACCGTTGTCGGATATTTCTTCATGAAGGCTGAATTTTCCGACCATGGGGTCAAAGATATTTGCCCTTCCGATATTTGCATTAAAATCTCATAGCAGAATTTTAATGTCATGAGCCCACTGTGCCTCAGCTAATCAACAACAAATTGATTTGTTGCCTGCATTTTGAAATATGTATGATATTGTGATTTTTTATTTGTTGGCGTTGTTGTTGTTGGGCTGTTATAGTTCAGTTCGAATTTTTATCAACAATATCATCAATGATATTGTCGTTGTTGCTGTCGTTTTGGCGTTAAGTTATCTTTTTTGTTGTTGGCTTCTGTCTTTGTGTAAAGATGTATTATTTATATGTCGTTATAATCAACCAATGGAATACTAATTATTTGCTTAAGAATAGAGGGTGACAACAAAAACTACAACAACAAGAAAAACAAGAACTAGGTGGCTAGTGGTAGTGCTTTATTCGTAATAAATTTCAGATATTGCCATAGTTAGGTGAAGACACTCATAGAGTCTAAACAAAAGACTTAAGACATAAACTTGCAGAGTAATATTTTGACTCAAGAAAAAAATAAATAAATACAAAAATAAAACGATTTCTTGAGGCCCAAAGGTTTCTTATAGTGGTCCTAGAATTCTTTGAAAAACCAAATTAGCAATTCTCCGAATTTTCTAAAAATTCAAAAAAATATTCATAAATTTCTATGTTTTCTTTTGTCGATTTTCCTGAAACACATTTATATCCCACACAGCAAATTTTTGTTCCAAAAACTTTAAAAATTTCCTCAAACTAAATAACCCATAAACAACAAAATTTATATAACAAACCAAAATTACAGCAACAACAAACCCACACCACCTGTACACATCACGACAATAAAGAGATGCAGTTTTTTTCCTAAGAACTATTCTTAGACAAATACAAATTTTTTGCTAGCAAACAACTCTTCTTCATGGCGATTCTTAAAACAAATAGACAATCCATGCCACGTTCGGAAGAAAATCTTCAAACAACAAAACTTCGAAGAAGATACGCTGATGCTGAAGGTGAAATATATGAGCTGAACATTATTAAGGCCAAAAGGCCGCTACAATATTCTGCTTCATCTTCTTCATCCAGCTATGACCACATATAATGAAACATATGCGCTGTCTTGGCCAATATTTCTCCCAAAACAAACTGCTCTCCTCTCTCTGTCCTCTTGCCGTACATCGGTGTTGCTGTTATTGATGTGCATGTTGTAACGCTTCGTTGTAAACTCAATAAATAGTCTTATGTTTTATATTTGCACTATAAACTTTTGAACTTTCATCAATGGATTTTGTTGGTGTTGTTGTAGTTGCCGGTTGTGGTTACAAGCAGAATTGTTCATCTGGTCAGTGCATGAAAAGGAGGTTTCATTTTTTTGGAAGAAGAAAAAAAAAGATTTATGAGATGGAAGGAACAAAAAATATTTAATCATTTGGGAGACTAGAATATTTTTCCAAAGGCCTAAAAAGCTTGAATTTATTAAAAAATATTTTTCCAAGGCCTATATAAGGCGTGGATTTTTAAAAGAATATTTTTCCAAGGCTACCCCAAGGCGTGGATTTTTAAAAGAATATTTTTCCAAGGCTACCCCAAGGCGTGGATTTTTAAAAGAATATTTTTCCAAGGCTACCCCAAGGCGTGGATTTTTAAAAGAATATTTTTCCAAGGCTACCCCAAGGCGAGGATTTTTAAAAGAATATTTTTCCATGGCCTTTAAAGGGCGTGGATTTTTAAAAGAATATTTTTCCATGGCCTTTAAAGGGCGTGGATTCTTAAAAGAATATTTTTCCAATGCCTATATAAGGCGTGGATTCTTAAAAGGACATTTTTTTCACGACATATATAAGGCGTGGATTCTTAAGAGAATATTTTCCAAGGCCTATATAAGGCTTGGATTCTTAAAAGAATAATTTTTCCAAGGCCTATATAAGGCGTGGATTCTTAAGAGAATATTTTCCAAGGCCTATATAAGGCTTGGATTCTTAAAAGAATATTTTTCCGAGATCTACGACTTAATAAGGCGTGGATTCTTAAAAGAATATTTTTCCGAGGTCTACGACTTAATAAGACATGGAGTTATTAACGAATATTTTTCCGAGGTCTACGACTTAATAAGGCGTGGGGTTATTAACGAATATTTTTCCTAGGATCTAATAAAACGCGGACTTTTTAAAGAATATTTTTCCAAGGTCTACGACTCAATAAGGCGTGGAGTTATTAACGAATATTTTTCCGAGGTCTACGACTCAATAAGGCGTGGAGTTATTAACGAATATTTTTCCTAGGACCTAATAAAGCGCGGATTTTTTAAAGAATATTTTTTTCTAGGATCTAATAAGGCTTGAATTTATTACTAACATACTTAGCTTGCATGTGACAGAACTTTCGTTCCATAAGCCGAGCTTAAAAAAAGATTTTCAGGCGCGTCGGTCTTGTGCGCATCTCCTCCAATTTGAAAGACCACGTTCCAAGATGTTGTTTTCTACTTGGTCTTTCCATCTAATTCGCGGCCTTCCCCTTCTGCGTGAACCATCAGGTGGTTCGCTTTTATATGCCTTCTGGGCTGAGGCATCTTCATCCATTCTCACAACATGACCTAGTCAACGTAGTCGCTGCAGTTCAATACGTCTAACAAAGTAGATGTCCCCGAATAGCTGGTACAACAAATGGTTCATTTGACGGCGATATTCACCGTCAACGCAGATTGGCCCATAGATTTTTCGGAGAATTTTTCTCTCAAGAACTGCCTTATCCACTTGCGCAAGTACACATGCTTCATATCCATATAACAGCACAGGTAGTATCAGCGTCTTGTAAAGTGTGAGTTTGGTCTGGCGTGAGGTGGCCTTGCTTTTGACATGCTTGCTTAGACCATAGTTGGTCTGTTGGCCATCACAATCCTTCTCTGAATATCAAAACTGATGTCATTCGTTTTGCTTATTGGGGTACCAAGGTATCTAAAATCTTTAACTACCTCGAAGCTGTAGTTCTTAAGTTCCACAGTTGGTCCGAGTCTACTGGACGTCTTGCGCATTGATACCATCAGTGTGGTCTTCTCCCCGTTTACTGCCGGACCCACTTTGGCAGACTCCTTCTCAATTTGTTCAAAGGCCGCTTTCAAGTTCTACCCATTATGTCGATGTCATCGGCGTAGGTGAGTAACATGTGTTGTTTGGTGTACGGAGTGCCATTTCTGTTCACCTTTGCGTCTCGTATGACCTTTTCCAGCAGGAAGTTAAAGATATCACACGACAAACTGTCACCTTGTCTGAATCCTCGTTCGGTATTAAAGGGCTCCGAGAGTTCCGACTTTAACTGCTGACCTTGTGCCACTTAAAGCATAGCCTGCATAGCCATATTAATTTTGCAGGAATGCCAAACGCATATATGGCTTTATACACCTCCGAACGGATAGGCCTGTCGAATGCGGATTTATAGTCGACGAATAGTCTTTTCCAGGATTTGACGCAGAGTGAAAATCTGGCCAACGATGGATTTGCCAGGTCTGAAGCCGCATTGGTACGGTCCAATAATGTCATTGACCATTGGTTTCAATCGTTCACACAGCACACTGGATAGTACTTTATATGCGATGGCAAGGAGACTTATTCCTCTACAGTTGGCACATATCGTCTTGTCTCCTTTTTTGTGCACGGGACACATGATGCTGAGGTTCCAATCATTGGGCATGCATTCCTTTAGCCAAATTGTACTAATCAGCTGGTGCATGCTCTTGACCAGCATCGTGAATATTTCGGCTTGTAACCCATCGGCTCCTGCTGCTTTATTGTTCATAAGCCGATTAATTGCTTTTATGACTTCATCTTGGCTAGGTGGTATACACCGTATACCATCATCTCTAATTGGCGAAGAAGATGCACCAGATCTTCTTCACCGCCACTATTTGATACCAGAAATTTTTCAAAATGCTCCTTCCAGATCCCCAACACGCTGTCTGTATCTGTCTTCCAGGACTTCATTCGGACTCCTGTACATATCGATTGCTCACGCTCACGTTTTATTTTTCTCCTTTTCTCCCGATAATTCTCCATCGCATTACGTGTTGCTACTGTCTGCAGGGTTGCCCTATACGCTGCGTTTTTCACATCAGTAGCATTAGGACACTCCGCGAAGTCAATCAACCTTAACCACTTGGACTTATTAACGAATATTTTCCTACGACCTAAAAAGGCTTGGACTTATTAAAAAATATTTTTTTTAAGGCCCATGAGAGGCGTAGATTTAAAAGAATATTTTTTCAAAGCCCATGGGTGACCTGAATTTGAAAGAATATTTTTTGAAGGACCATGGGAGGCGTAGATTTGAAAGAATATTTTTTGAAGGCCCATGAGAGGCAGGGATTTGAAAGAATATTTTTTGAAGGCCCATGGGAGGCGTAGATTTGTAAGAAATCCACGCCTTGTTTAAGTTCTTGAAAAAATATTTTTAAAAATCCACGCCTTGTTTAAGTCCTTGAAAAAATATTTTTAAAAATCCACGCCTTGTTTAAGTCCTTGAAAAATTAGAAGTCCTTGAAAAAATATTCCTTAAAAATCCACGCCTTGTTTAAGTCCTTGAAAAAATATTCCTTAAAAATCCACGCCTTGTTTAAGTCCTTGAAAAAATATTTTTAAAAATCCACGCCTGTATTTAGTCCTTGAAAAAGTTGTTTTAAAAATCCACGCCTGTTTTTAGTCCTTGAAAAAGTTGTTTTAAAAATCCACGCCTGCTTCTAGTCCTTGCAAAAGTTGTTTTAAAAATCCACGCCTGTTTCTAGTCCTTGAAAAGGTATTTTTAAAAATCCACACCTGTTTCTAGTCCTTGAAAAAGTATTTTTAAAAATCCAAGACTTGTGTAAGTCCTTAAAAAAAAATATTTTTTAAAAATCCACGCCTTGTGTAAGTCCTTAAAAAAATATTTTTTAAAAATCCACGCCTTGTGTAAGTCCTTGAAAAATATTTTTTTAAAAATCCACGCCTTGTGTAAGTCCTTGAAAAAGTATTTTTAAAAAATCCACGCCTTGTGTAGGTCCTTGAAATTGTAAATGAAATATCCTTGACAAAATATTTCATTTTAAATTCAAGACTATTTGTTCCTTGCAAAAATATATTTTTTGGGTCCTTAATGGGTTAACTTTGCTCATCAATTTTCTAAATAACTTTAAATCTATTAACAATGTTTTAGTTCTCCCACCAAAGTGTACATGTGAGTGAGTGTGTGTGTATGTGTTGCTATAATACATTTTTGCAGTATCGGCTTGAAACAAGTCACACTCGAAAATTTATGGTGGGTGTCAATTGATTTGGCAGGCATTTTTTCGCCTTTGCTGTGGTGGCTGTGAAAATATTTAATTAATAAATCGTTGTTCATAATATTATTACAATGCGAATAACGGTACCATATATAAACATCTAAAAAAAAAATCCACAAAAATTCAAACAATGCAATTCGAAATAAAAACTGCCAACACAGATATCAAATGTCCCTCCAAAAAAAAAAACACAATATTGGTCCATTAAAATATCCGACAAATTATTAGAATAATAAGTCAAATGGCACAATGGACTGTAGTAATTTGCACTTGAGCGACAATTGATGGCGGCATGTTTGAATTTTTGTAAGCTATTTAATTTTTTTTATAATTTCTATTTTGATTTTGGGAAAATACCAATAATTATAACAATAAAAAAAGAAATCAATTTATTAATTTTTTCGTATATTTATGTAGCAACAAAAGACACCCGCTACCACTTAATTTTCACATACACATACAGCTTAAATTTGTAGCCGCCAACTTGACATGAATTGGCATGTTTCCGATAACAATAAAGCACAAATATCTCAATTTTGTTGGCTTTTTATCTCAGCCGTCATAACACACAAACATTATTTTGTTTTTCTTTCGAAAACGACACTTTGTAATTACTGAACAATATGCTTAAATAGAAATTAAATTCGTCTAGCTCTTTTGTTGTGGCGAATCAAAATCGTAAATAAATAAAAAAGTCGAAACGATAACATACCGAAAAAAATAACTTCACACTTTTGCCATAGATACAAAAGATAAATAAAATAAAGACAGTTTAAAAGGCACAACTAATGTTAAATTGTTTAATGGTTGTTGGGGGGTTTTTTGTTGCCCTTGTTGTTGTTATTTTTCGTCAATTGTGATGCCCTCCCCCTTTTTGGAAGTAGTTTTATCATGTAGATTTCAATTAAGAAACATAGGCAATGGAAGAATTGAAGGTACCCTATATTGTCTTTACCGCTTTTTGTAACCGAAGGGCGGTCATTTAAAATTTCGGATTCTTAAAAGCCAAAAAAATCACCTCAGAATATGTCAAAATTTTTTCATAATTTCAAACTGAATTTTTAATATGTTCAAGGTATTATAGGCGACTGAAGACACAAACCTCATTGGCAACATACCCAATGAGTATGTTAAAAATATTATTCGAATTGTAAAAACGACTCCGGATATTTTTGAAGATATTTGTTTTAATATCTTCAATGTATGCTCATGTTCTGTTATAGTCCTATATAAATGCCTCGCTCCATTGTAAGCATTTAAAGTTCTTAACAGCATTTTGCAATAGAAGGAGCGATAATTTAGCATTTCGGATTCGTAAAAGGTATTTTTGAAAAAAATCACAGCAAATATCCTTGGACGAAATGTCCAAATTCTAACATTATCCCTTACAAAATTTATGTTCCAATTTCCTTATGTTCAAGATCCTTTTATTGTAAGTGATTTGGGAAAGTGAAAACAAAAGACTTCAGACACAAACGTCAGTGCCAACATGCTGAATCAAATATATCAATATGTATGGACTACAATCGTCATCAGATGAAAAATGTTCCTCAAATTTTTAGAGTAAAAAAAATCCTAGAAGAATACCTTCAATATATGCCCCTGTTCTGGTATATAAAGGCTTCGCTCTACTGTAAGCATTTTCAAGATCCTAGCTACATTTTGCAACAAAAGTGTCTGTAGTTTAGAATTTCAGATTCTCAAAAGGCAATGCAAATATTTCAAAATTAGTTGTAGTTCTGGCAAACCTTTATGGTAAGTGCTTCGGTGAAGAGAAAACAAAAGACTTAAGACACAAACTTCATGACTAATCCAAATGCATGGATGATTTTTATGGTAAGTGCTTCGAAGAGAAAAATTGTCCTCGGGTTTTAGAGAATAGAAATTCCCGTCAGAGAATATGTCCAATATACATCGATGTTCTCGCATATTCCTATATTTAAAGCCTCGAACCATTTTTGACATTTTCAAAGTCCTGAACCCATTTTTGCAACATAAGTTGCTACAATCCTGCATTTCGGATTTTTAGAACGAGGTATTGGACTGTCTTTTGATTGGCTATTATAAAGATTGTATTTCACATTAAATATTTTAAAGGTCATAAAGGCATTTTGCATTCGAAGTACTGACAAAGCCTTATATAAAAATCTTGGACACTTTTTACGCATTTTCAAGGTCTAGTCAAGGCATCTTGGATTCTTAGAAGATATCAAGATAGAATGAAATTTTCAGTTATGGATCAATGTCAAAGTGACTATTATAAAGGTCCTGCTCCACTTTAAATATTTTCAAGGTCCTAGTTGCAGTTATTATTCGACGTACTGACCTAGCCTATATAAAAGTCCCGAACAACGCCTTAAGCAAGAAATCCACTCGATTGTATGTATTCTGAAGGTTCTATACAATTTTCTATATAAAGTAACTGTAACTTGGCATTTCGGTTTCGCAGAGGTAAAAAATCGTGCCAGATAAAAATATATGTTAATGCTGTGACTCACTCTATTTTAGGTACATTGATGGAGCTAGCTGTATTTAACAACCGAAGTGGTTGTAATTTGAGCGGTCTATTAGAGAGTCCATAACCTCCACGTAGCATATTGTGGCGTTTTCAAGGTCCGCATTTTTCAATCAAAATGACTGCAATTTGACATTTAAGCTTTCCAATTGGTGGCAGAGTTCCTCCAAAACTTTTTGTCAAATTTATCTTTATTTTTAACATAGCCTCAACGCAATGGACCTCCCATCCATTTTATGTATTCTGAGAATTTAGCGAAGTTTTCAAGTGGCATTTTGGGTTAGCAGAAGGTTAAAATTGTCCTATGTGATAATATAGGTCCCATAGAACAGTCATTTTAAGTATCTTGAAGGAGATGACCGAATGATTGCAATATTGCGTATCGTGCTATTAGAGTCTACATAACACATTCATAAATACTCTCAGAACTACATGCTATGCCAAAGTCGGAATATTTTCTATTAACTAATTTTGAAATTTGTTACATTTAAAAATGCATAACCTTGATCAGAATAAGATGGCTCACATATAACGGTATTTTGGTACCGAATTTCAACTGAAAGCTCTAATTTTGGCCGGAGTTAGAGTTTTTGCTGGAGGTACTGCTTCAGTGTAACGGGTAGATATACTTGTTGATGTAGGGGGGCTTTTTACTACTGGACACTTCTCTATAACGAAAATCGGATTGAGGTCATGTTCATACTTCTATTTTTTTCACAAATAACGGAACGGTATACCAACAATTTTCGGAGTTCAGTAAGACCTTTATTTGACCTTCAGGAGGTAGACAGAAGTGTGACATTGGATTTGACGGCAAATATTTTCATACTTCTCAGATGGAGGGACTGCACCAAATATTCATTTGATCTGTCAAAGATTTCAACGATAAGGGGAATATTCAGAAAAGAAGAGGCTAAACAGTACCGGAGATATCACCCCTTCAATAACTCAAAATTCTTAACGTTACTGACCACATCGAAGACTTTTTATAAGTCAAGGGGCACAAGGCCAGTTTTGGTTAGCCCAATACGTAAGTCGATGTTTGGTGATGGTGATGACTTAAATCCTTGCCTCACGTTTAGAAAACAATCGGCGTAGTTGTGGATGTCAGGAATTCGAAAAGATTTCCACTGTTCACCGTATCAAAGGCTTTCCTTCAGTCAAGGGCCACCAAAATCGTTCTAGTGCACTCATCAGAGGCAGGAGAGAATGGGACAAAATTACTGCCGTCGTTGTTGGCTAAATTCTGGCCTCTAGGATAATTGTGAGTGACTAACGACAGATTGAGAAATGCTATCCCATATAGAACTCCTTAATTAAGTATTATCAGTGAAATTTTGGATTTGATTTGAAATGATGATTTGAATGACTGTAATACCATCCATCGTAAATTGAAGGGGTAGACGTGGTGCATTATAAACTGCAGGTTAAAATAACACGTGCGCCTCTTTGGTCCTGTAACATTTAGCTGGCTAAGTATTGCATCTTTGCTTCCAGAATTCGCAAGTGTCCACATTTGACTTCTTACGACACAGCTTCTTACGATCTAACCATTTCTACGGCTTATGCTAGCATATTAAAGTGCTGACTTTACGAATCAGTTTCCTCGGCTTGTATTTTCGGGTAAGACGAATTTTATCAGACTCATTTGCCAGCACCTAGTCTCTTTTGGGAACTTTGAATCTACATAGGATATTCGTCCAACAGATATATATCGGCGAGTTGCAATAGTGATTATGACACGAAAATCCGTTCTGCTGACCGATGGTCTGTGCGTTTAGATGATATCTTGGGATTTCCTCCCAGCTTCCAAGAATGTAAGGGATTAGTGAGCTCCCTGAACAGGTCATATTCTCTGAAACCCTTTCAATTAGAATGAAAGTGACTGGTCTTAAGGAGGAAACATTAATTGGGATGTGGTCAGATCCGAGGAAAAATTGCGGATTTCCCGGGTACGTCCTTTATCGGACTAATGTCTGGTGAACTGTGGCAGTCTCCTTAATTTTCTCTTTCGCAGTGCAGAACAATCCTGTACACCTCTGGCCAATACCTAGTATGGAATGCCTGCCAATTCCCCGATTATTATGTCTAAAAAATTGTGGCAATATCCCCTAGTTCTCTTGAGGGCTATTTTGGTAGGAAGATTTCCTACCCAGTGAGAATCAAAAATACCAAATAACATCTATTAAAATTGAAAAACGTGGCCAAGAGCCTCAAAATACTGAATATTGATATTAGTAGGAACAATTTCCATCCAATGAGATACTAAAATACAAAATACATTTCATTAGGCTAATAAACGTACCCAAAAGCTTTAAAACCCAAAATATTGGACGCTACCATAGAAAGTAGACCGATATATCACATTTACAATAGCTTGAAAATATTCTTTAATAAATCAACGCCTCTGATAGGCCTTGAAGAAATATTATTTAATAAATCCACGTCTCTGACGGGGCTTGAAAAATATTCTTTAATAAATCCACGCCTCGAAAAATTTTCTGTAAATCCACGTCTCTGACGGGGCTTGAAAAATATTCTTTAATAAATCCACGCCTCTGACGGGGCTTGGAAAATTATTCTTAATAGATGCACGTTTCTGATAATAGAAATGACAAACCATTCACCCAACTAACACTACCAACCCGAATACCCTGCGGTGGAGGATCGCGACAAAGAGTGTGACAAAAACCGCTTACTCATCGTTCAGAAGTCAAAAGACAACAAACACACCTCCCCCTCCCCCCTAAAAAAAAGACTACTTACATTATGCGCCATTTAAGCCTTTAGACAATTTGTATAAGCACGCACATTTCTACTATAGGTGTTGGTGTGTGTGGATGTGTGACGGTATGTCTCTTCCATCAATTTTATTCGTCAAACATCAAAGGTGAAGTTTGGTTTTTATGTGGCGGTACTGTTTTATTAAATTTTTGTGATCATAAAAACCCATTTTAAAAACTATTTTGCTTATCTCTGATTTTGAGATGATTTACTTCTGCGATTGATTCTGTGGTGTTAGTTTTTGTTTTTTTAATTTTTATTTTTCGTATTTGTTGTTGGAGTGCGTCGTTATAAATTATATGCTTAAGTGTGAGTTATCAAAATTGTTTGTTGGCACAGCAAAGTGTTGTGATTGTGGATAAAGGAGGTGGAGAGGGGGCAAGAGGTACCAGTTGCCATACAAAAGCCATAATTATCTCCATAAAGAAAACGAACTACCCAACAATGACGCTGCCGAAATTGGAATACTGACAAATTGAAATGTTTTTTTTTTTGTTCTTTGTGATTGTTAGGTGTCCAAAAAGTAATAAAAACAACAACAACAACAACAATTTTCAATATTACAACAATAACCCATAGCTGTCAAAAGTCATTGTTCTACTGTATGGTCGAAAGAAACGTTTATGCGGCGGATTTTTTTGTTCGCCGGTTTAAATAGATGACTTCCAGAATTTATTGAGGGCTTTATGCCACCATTTCAATTAAAAGGGGAGGGTGGGGGAAATTTGATCACAAATATAATTTTTACTGGTCCACACCATGCCTCGTTAAGTGCTATGTTATGTGTCAGTTTTTGGAGTATGATCTGCTGTTGTCTCTATTGTTGCATGCATGTCAATTTGATATGCTGCAGGTTGAGAATTTTCATTTCGAACAACAGGAATGGGTCTTTAATGGGGTTATGAGATAAAGATGCTGAAAAATGATTTCAGGTTATTTTTTGGAATTTAGGATCAATAAAATGGAAATCTGATTTTGATTTTCACAGGCTTTCCATTCACACTGACTTGTTAGAAACGAACTCAGGTCGGATTGATGGATTAATTTGTGATAGGTGTGAACAAAGTTTGACTGGCGAACAAAAGGAAGAATTTGTTTTCCATTTAAGAGAAAATAGCAATTAAAATAATTTATTGCTCTCCCACACTCTCTCTCTTTCACAAGAAATATTTTATAATAAAAATACTCCAATAAAGGGTCTAGAAAAAACATTAAAATTTTTTCAAGACTCATTAGAGGCCTGTTCTTATTAAGGAATATTTCTTCAAGGACCATAATAGGCGTGGATTTATTAAAGAATATTTTTTCAAGGCCTATCAGAGGCGTGGATTTATTAAAGAATATTTTTTCAAGGCCTATTAGAGGCGTGGATTTATTAAGGGATATTTTTTAAGACCCTACGAGGCGTGGACTTATTAAAGAATATTTTTCAAGGGCCAACTGAGGCGCGGATTTATTAAAGAATATTTTTCAAGGGCCAACTGAGGCGTGGATTTATTAAAGAATATTTTTCAAGGGCCAACTGAGGCGTGGATTTATTAAAGAATATTTTTCAAGGCCTATCAGAGGCGTGGATTTATTAAAGAATATTTTTTCAACACCCATAAGAGGCGTGGATTTATTAAAGAATATTTTTTCAAGGCCCATCAGAGGCGTGGATTTATTAAAGAATATTTTTTCAAGGCCTATCAGAGGCGTGGATTTATTAACGAATATTTTTTCAAGGCCTATCAGAGGCGTGGATTTATTAAAGAATATTTTTTCAAGGCCTATCAGAGGCGTGGATTTATTAAAGAATATTTTTTCAAGGCCTATATAAGGCGTGGATTTATTAACGAATATTTTTTCAAGGCCTATTCGAAGGCGTGGACTTATTAATGAATATTTTTTCAAGGCCTATCTAAGGCGTGGATTTATTAACGAATATTTTTTCAAGGCCTATCAGAGGCGTGGATTTATTAATGAATATTTTTTCAAGGCCTATCAGAGGCGTGGATTTATTAATGAATATTTTTTCAAGGCCTATCAGAGGCGTGGATTTATTAAAGAATATTTTTTCAAGGCCTATCAGAGGCGTGGATTTATTAAAGAATATTTTTTCAACGCCTATCAGAGGCGTGGATTTATTAAAGAATATTTTTTCAACGCCTATCAGAGGCGTGGATTTATTAAAGAATATTTTTTCAAGGCCTATCAGAGGCGTGGATTTATTAAAGAATATTTTTTCAAGGCCTATCAGAGGCGTGGATTTATTAAAGAATATTTTTTAAGGCCCATCAGAGGCGTGGATTTATTAAAGAATATTTTTTCAAGGCCTATCAGAGGCGTGGATTTATTAAAGAATATTTTTTAAGGCCTATCAGAGGCGTGGATTTATTAAAGAATATTTTTTCAAGGCCTATCAGAGGCGTGGATTTATTAAAGAATATTTTTTCAAGGCCTATCAGAGGCGTGGATTTATTAAAGAATATTTTTTCAAGGCCTATCAGAGGCGTGGATTTATTAAAGAATATTTTTTCAAGGCCTATCAGAGGCGTGGATTTATTAAAGAATATTTTTTCAAGGCCTATCAGAGGCGTGGATTTATTAAAGAATATTTTTTCAAGGCCTATCAGAGGCGTGGATTTATTAAAGAATATTTTTTCAAGGCCTATCAGAGGCGTGGATTTATTAAAGAATATTTTTTCAAGGCCTATCAGAGGCGTGGATTTATTAAAGAATATTTTTTCAAGGCCTATCAGAGGCGTGGATTTATTAAAGAATATTTTTTCAAGGCCTATCAGAGGCGTGGATTTATTAAAGAATATTTTTTCAAGGCCTATCAGAGGCGTGGATTTATTAAAGAATATTTTTTCAAGGCCTATCAGAGGCGTGGATTTATTAAAGAATATTTTTTCAAGGCCTATCAGAGGCGTGGATTTATTAAAGAATATTTTTTCAAGGCCTATCAGAGGCGTGGATTTATTAAAGAATATTTTTTCAAGGCCTATCAGAGGCGTGGATTTATTAAAGAATATTTTTTCAAGGCCTATCAGAGGCGTGGATTTATTAAAGAATATTTTTTCAAGGCCTATCAGAGGCGTGGATTTATTAAAGAATATTTTTTCAAGGCCTATCAGAGGCGTGGATTTATTAAAGAATATTTTTTCAAGGCCTATCAGAGGCGTGGATTTATTAAAGAATATTTTTTCAAGGCCTATCAGAGGCGTGGATTTATTAAAGAATATTTTTTCAAGGCCTATCAGAGGCGTGGATTTATTAAAGAATATTTTTTCAAGGCCTATCAGAGGCGTGGATTTATTAAAGAATATTTTTTCAAGGCCTATCAGAGGCGTGGATTTATTAAAGAATATTTTTTCAAGGCCTATCAGAGGCGTGGATTTATTAAAGAATATTTTTTCAAGGCCTATCAGAGGCGTGGATTTATTAAAGAATATTTTTTCAAGGCCTATCAGAGGCGTGGATTTATTAAAGAATATTTTTTAAGGCCTATCAGAGGCGTGGATTTATTAAAGAATATTTTTTCAAGGCCTATCAGAGGCGTGGATTTGTTAAAGAATATTTTTTCAAGGCCTATCAGAGGCGTGGATTTATTAAAGAATATTTTTTCAAGGCCTATCAGAGGCGTGGATTTATTAAAGAATATTTTTTCAAGGCCTATCAGAGGCGTGGATTTATTAAAGAATATTTTTTCAAGGCCTATCCGAGGCGTGGATTTATTAAAGAATATTTTTTCAAGGCCTATCAGAGGCATGGATTTATTTAAGAACATTTTTTCAAGGCCTATCAGAGGCGTGGATTTATTAAAGAATATTTTTTAAGGCCTATCAGAGGCGTGGATTTATTAAAGAATATTTTTTCAAGGCCTATCAGAGGCGTGGATTTATTAAAGAATATTTTTTCAAGGCCTATCAGAGGCGTGGATTTATTAAAGAATATTTTTTCAAGGCCTATCAGAGGCGTGGATTTATTAAAGAATATTTTTTCAAGGCCTATCAACAATAAATATGCAACCATTTATTGTCCAATTGTACTTCCCTAAGTCGCAAACAAAAGACTTAAGCCACAAACATGAAATATTTCATTTAATCTCCTGCAAAACAAATTTTCTTCAATTATCTTCAACTATTTATTTGTTTGTTGACAAAAACCAAATTCAAACACAAACCAATCACCAATGTGTCGGTCTGTCTGTCATTCACCACAGAAATACCGCAAATCAAGCCGCTGCGATGTCACATAAATTGTCCAAAGAGATTTTGTGGCATGTAAAATTAGTGGCCATAAATCAATTTCCAACACAAATCAAATCACAAACATTTTAGTCGGACATTTTCTTTAAAAGAGTTGCGGAAAGATTGACAGACAATAACAACAACAACAAAAATGCCGAGATAAATTGAGATGAAAATAGAAAAAAGAAAAACAACAACAAATATTTCAGCTATGCTTTGGAAAGAAAAGTGAGACATGAAGATGGAAAAATTGTAATCATAATAATGTTCGGTTGGTTGGGCTGAGTTGAGGTGTGGAAAAAGAGAGGAGAAAAGAAGGATCTCCTCACATTTACCATAGCCTACCACCACCAGTCGTATTGTAAAATATTATGTTGTTGTCAATTTGTTATAGTTATTGTCAGTTGTGTCATAATAAAATTTTAACACAATACCATAAATAACGGCGGCAGCGAACCGGCAACCTGTTGTCTATCTGTTTGTAGTTGTTGACAATGTCTATGTTAAGTTGAGTCATACCATACCACACCACATAGCCTACCTTCACCCGACTGCAACATTCTAACTGGCACTTACATATATAGAGATATAGAGAGATTGTTGATCTAGTCGCATCACAACGCCAATCCCCTCATCATTTGTCAGTGAAAATGTTATTGAATTCGCAAGAGAATCAACACGGAGACTGAAACTTTTTTTTTACTAATAAAATTTATTAGCGCCATGAAATCGTTTTACTATTGAATGGTACCACATTCCTGAAAAACGATTACAAAAACAACAACACAAAAGACACATTCTAAAACTAACGCACAAGCAGCTTATCGATGAGGTGAACACACACACACATTATTATCTACATCAGTTACTAAAGAAAATCTATGCTGGCAATCGAAAACACTAGGCAACTTTTCCAATGGAGTGTCATGCGGAATTGTAAAATTGCTGAGGCAGCAATATTGATGATCTGAAATACAAGTTGTTGTTTTTGTTTTATTTTCTAACTTTACAATATAAATTGGTTGTAGAAAAAAGTTTAAGAATCATGGTCCATCATAGGTTTGGATTTTTAAAGAATATTTTTTCTAGGACCTATACAAGGTGAGGATTAAAAAAAATATAAAAACATTTGTGAGGGATCTACACAAGGCGTGGATTTATTAAAGATTTTTTTTCATGGACCTCTAAACAAGGCGTGGATTTATTAAAGAATGGGACAAATTTATGTAAATCCATTTATAGCACACATCGACACATACCACCTATTTGTCGATTATTTAACGCGCCAGACGTCCAGTAGACTCGGACCAACTGTGGAACTTTAGAACAACAGCTTCGAGGTAATTAAAGACTTTATATACCTTGGTACCGCCATAAATAAAACGAATGACATCACTTTTGAAATTCGGAGAAGGATTGTGATGGCCAACAGATGCTACTGTGGTCTAAGTAAGCACTTTAGAAACAAGGCCACCTCTCGCCAGACCAAACTCACACTTTACAAGACGCTGATACTACCCGTGCCATTATATGGATCAGAAGCATGGGTACTTGCGCAAGCAGATGAGGCAGCTCTTGGGGTGTTTGAAAGAAAAATTCTCCGAAAGATCTACGGGCCGATCTACGTCGACGGGGAATATAGGACAATTTATACGCGTACATCGACGTAGTCAGTCGTATTGAGCTGCAGCGACTACGGTGGCTAGGCCATGTTGTGCGGATGAATGAGAATGTCCGAGCTCAAAAGGCATACAAAAAACGAGCCTACTGATGGTTCCCGTAGAAGGGTAAGGCCACGAATTAGATGGAAAGACCAAGTAGAAAACAACATCTTGGAACGTGGTCTTCCAAATTGGTGGATTTGCGCACACGACCGACGCGCTTGGAAATCTTTTTTAAGCTCGGCTTATGGAACAACCGTTCTGTAACAATCCAGCTAAGTAAGTATTTATAGCACACTTGACGCGCTATTCGGTATGCCGCATTGTGCAAAATTTAATCTCAATCAGCACCCGTTCGGAATGTGAAAACGTAATAACGTCAATCGGACAAAGATTGGGAGTTTGGTGTACCGTTTACCTAAAATCGGAAAAAAATATATATGGGATCTACATCTAAATCTGAACCGATCTTCACGAAACTTTGCACAAATCATTCTAGACTCTGTATAGGGTCTATTGTGCACCATTTACATTAAATCGGACGAAAATATATATGGGAGCTATATCTAAGTCTGAATCGATTTTCACGAAACTTAACGCACATCATTCTACTCTTAATTTAGTGCGCTATACAAATCTTCGTGCAAATCGAAAGATATATAGGGATTTTGGTGCATCATTTACCCTAAATCGGACTAAAATATATATGGGAGCTATATCTAAATCTGGACCGATTTTCAAGAAACTTGACACACATCACTCTAGACTTGATTCAATACGATATGGTGCACATCCAAGGATATATAGGGACTCTGGTACACCATTTACCTTAAATCGGACGAAAATATATATGGGAGCTGTATGTAAATCTGAACAGATTTTCATGAAACTATACACAGATCCTTCTAGACCTAATTCATTACGCTGCGCCAAATTTCGTGCAAATCGGAGGATATACAGGGACTTTGGTGCACCATTTACCTAAAATCGGGCGAAAATATATATGGGAGCTATATCTAAATCTGAACCGATTTTCACGAAATTTAGCACACATCATTCTAGGCTTTATTCAGTACGCTATGCCAAATATCGTGCAAATCCAAGGATATGTAGAGACTTTGGTGCACCATTTACATAAAATCGGACGAAAATATATATGGGAGCTATATCTAAATCTGAACCGATTTTCCCCAATTTCAATAGGGTTCGTCCTTGGACCAAATAAGTGACCTATGCCAAATTTTATCCAATTCGGATCATAAATGCGACCTGTACTTTGTTTACAATTTAAAATGGACAGACGGACGGACGGACATGCCTAAATCGACTTAGAATGATTCTATGCATATTCTCAAAATGAACCATGTGTCTATCTCGTTTCCTTTTGCCTGTTACAAACATATGCAGAACCAGTGAGCGGAGCAGTATAGTCGGACGGGGCCGACCATATAATACCCTACACAACTTCCACGAAAATTTAACTATGCGTTATTTGCACCCTCTTAAAACCTGGCTAAAGGTCAACAAATATTCAGTAGAGGAGGGCTGTACTTGTCCAGATTCTCTCTACCGGGTTATGTTGTGATGTTGGGCTTTCAATTGTGCCCTATAGATCGATTCAAAAAACTAGTGAGCGGCGCAGTATAGTCGGACGGGGCCTACCATATGATACCCTACACAACTTCCACGAAAATCTAATTTTCTATGGTTCGATATTCTGAGCTTGGGCGATATTTAGCGATATTTGTACCCCCTTGACCCACTAGACGTC
This sequence comes from Musca vetustissima, assembly GCF_032173495.1. NCBI lineage: Eukaryota > Metazoa > Arthropoda > Insecta > Diptera > Muscidae > Musca > Musca vetustissima. The sequence goes on along the minus strand of NW_026886676.1, from coordinate 39,686 downwards.
TACAAATATTACTAATATTCAGTACAGCTCTTCTAATTACTTTTCTAGATCCCCTTCACCATGGGTTGTGTTGTGATGTCCGGCTTTCAATAGTGGCCTATAAATCGACTCATAAAAAGTCAAAAAATTAAGTTTTTGGGTCACTTCATCCAAATATTATTATCTGATCATCACCGAAAATTATAGGCGTTGTCCATGACCATACCTGGATCCTCATGGAAAATTTCAAAGCGATCCGCGATATATTTCCGCCCTCTAGTGTGGTAATGCGATACTAAATAATATATGAATACGTAAGGACCTGTAAATATTTAAGTGTAACTCCCACATCCGAGTACACACGACAATGCAATTGGTATCAATGTAAAGGTAAACCACTCCTCTTGGATATACTATCAACTTCTCGGGTCTATGTCCATCAGGAGTAAATATATACGCCATAGAATACAAATTTTGTCATTTTCCACACAAAAGTCTGGGTCCATTTGACCCGCTAAAATCGCTGTGTTTGGGTCATAATTGCGGCCTCTGGAGCGACCAGAAAAACCGACAAAAATAAAGTTTTTGGTCCATTTCATCCCCTAAATATTAACCGATCTTTTCCAAAAACAATAGGGGTCTCATTAGCCAGAATCCATCCTACATGCAAAATTTCGTGAAGATTGGTTCATAACTGTGGCCTGTATCGTGTTTACAAAATATAATGGACAGACGGACGGACGGACACACATGTCTAGATCGACTCAGCTAGTCGAGATATGATGATCGGTATACTTAAAGGTGGGTCTACGACCAATATTTCGCGGCGTTACAAACTTTTGGGGCTGCACAAAGCTATAATACCCTGACAACATAGTTGTGTAGGGTATAAATATATAATTTTAAGGACCTATTCAAGGCATGGATTTGTTAAAAAAATATTTTATTTAATATTTTAACCTCAATCTACTATAAGTCTTTGATTTTTTTATTTTTCTGCATTTCTATAAAATATTTTCCAAGGGTTTTTTAATAAATTGCGATTTTTAATAAATATTTCATTCATGTATCACATAATTACTTATTCCCATATCCAACTCATCTCAATTAACTTCCTACTTTCGCCATCAAACGGTTGCTATACTATTAATACCTCTAATCCAGGCCAGTAGTCGTCTATTGAGCGGTTTGATAATGTTTTTCGCTTTGCCTTAATTGCAATGACAATTTGTTGACATCAAAGCGCCAATTGATTAAATTATTTTATTTAACAATTCCAATGATGTTCAACAATTTGAAATGATTTAAAATGATTAACACTTGCTGTGAATGGGTGATACAAAAAAGCAAAACAACAAACCCACATATGAACATACATACCTATATACGTATGAATCTCTATACATACATACGACCAGCAAAATGCTATGAGAATGACAGCTCAAGAAAATAGAATTAATTACAACAACAACAAAATTAAATAAATTAATGCAAAGCTAAAATGCCAATTTATTAATAAAATGCACAAAGAAATTAATTAAATTGTGAGTGAGTGTTCACTCACTTAGCCAGTCACTTGACTGTCTAGCTGGTTGAGTACTTAAGCAAATATAAAAACTAAGATTTTACTAAACTAGGTGACGGAAATCAATTTTCGCAAAAGCCTCTTAACATGGAATAAAATTACTAAGCCGATAATAGCAACAACAACAATTTACAACAACAGGCGATTCGAACGTTTAGCTTAGTAAACGTTCTGTGCCGTCATTACCCGCTTAACACACAGCACCCTCTGTAGACGTGTGCGGTGATCAAATGTTTGGAGATAAGCAAAAGAAACAACAACAAAAAACCAGCAAAACACACAAATTATTGTGGAGAATTATTAATATTTCAAAATTCATAGCATACTTTTAGGCATATGAAAAGATTTTTAACAGTGATTTGAAATTATTACGCACACTAACGCATAATTGTGCTATAATTGCAATTGGAAATTATAGCATGAATGGGGTGAATAGTTGTTTTCATTACGTAGTGGTTGCCAGTGGGTGTTTGCGATCGGAGGTGGCCTTAATTACCTCTTGGAGAGATTTTCCTTGGGTTTCTTCTCTGAGGTAATTAATTATAGATTTTTTTCCAACAACTTTTTCTTTGGAAAAATCGTGACTTGATAGCTGAAGATCTTCTAAAAAAAATATTTTTTGTTTGGATTTTATTTTGTTATTTTATTTTTTTGTTGTTGCCATGGAGATCTGCTTGGAAAAGTGGTGTGGGTATCTCTGCACACCAACACCGAAAAAAAATATTGCCATTATTTTAAACAACTTGATTAAAGCCTTGAAGCTATATGAAAAAAAAACTATAATGATTGTTCTGGTTTGATGTCGTTTTGTACAACAAGATGACAGTGGTGTTAAAGGCAGGGGCGTGGAAAAAGATATGAATAAATAATAAAATCTAAAAAATATCTTACTTACTTAGCTGGCTTGTTACAGAACGGCTGTTCCATAAGCCGAGCTTAATAAAAGATTTCCAAGCGCGTCGGTCTTGTGCGCATTTCTTCCAATTTGAAAGACCACATTCCAAGATGTTGTTTTCTACTTGGTCTTTCCATTTAATTCGTGGCCTTTCCCTTCTACGGGAACCATCAGTAGGCTCGTTTTTATATGCGTTTTGAGATGGGGCATTCTAATTCATTCGCACAACATGGCCTAGCCATCGTAGTCGCTGCAGCTCAATACGACTGACTATGTCGACAGTCAGTCGAGATGGGGCATTCTAATTCATTCGCACAACATGGCCTAGCCATCGTAGTCGCTGCAGCTCAATACGACTTACTATATCGATATCCGCGTATAAATTGTAAAGATCGTGGCTCATTCGACACCGATATTCAACGTCGACACAGATCGGCCCGTAGATCTTTCAGAGAATTTTTCTTTCAAACACCCTAAGAGCTGCCTCATCTGCTTGCGCAAGTACCTATGCTTCAGATCCATATAACAGCACGGGTAGTATCAGAGTCTTGTAAAGTGTGAGTATGGTCAGACCATTCCATTTAATTCGTGGCCTTCCCCTTCTACGAGAACCATCAGTAGGCTCGCTTTTATATGCCTTTTGAGCTAGGGCATTCTAATTCATTCGCATAACATAGCCTAGCCACTGCAGTCGCTGCAGCTCAATACGACTGGCTATGTCGATGTCCGCGTATAAATCATCTGCTTGCGCAAGTACCCATGCCTCAGATCCATATAATAACACGGGTAGTATCAGCGTCTTGTAGAGTGTGGTTTGTTCTGGCGTGAGGTGGCCTTGTTTCTAAACTGCTTACTTAGACCATGGTAGCATCTATTGGCCATCACAATCCTTTTCCGAATTTCCTAACTTATGTCAGTCCTTTTATTTATGGCGGTACCAAGGTGTATAAAAGCTTTAACTACCTCGAAGCTGTACTTCTGAAATTTCACAGTTGGTCCGAGTCTACTGGACGTCTTGCGCTTTGATACCATCAGCTTGGTCTTCTCGCCGTTTACTGCCAGACCTACTTTGGCAGACTCCTTCTCAATTTGTTCAAAGGTGGCTGTTACTGCTCGCAATATTCGACCTATTATATAGATGTCATCGGCGTAGGCGAATAACATATGCTGTTTGGTGTACACAATGTCATTTCTGTTCACTTTCACTTTTGCCTCTTGTATGACCTTTTCCAGCAGTATGTGAAAAAAGGTCCCACAAACAAAATGTCACCTTGTCTGAATCCTCGTTCGGTATTAAAGGGCTCCGAGAAGACCTTTCCGACTTTATCTGCTGACTTTGTGCCAGTTAAAGTTATCCTGCATAGCCGAATTAATTTTTGCAGGAATGCCAAACGCAGACATGGCTTTATACACCTCTGAACGGATAGGGCTGTCGAATGCGGATTTATAGTCGACGAATAGGTGGAATTTGTCGATGTGTTTTTCATGGGTCTTTTCCAGGATTTGGTGCAGAGTGAAAATCAGGTCAATGGTGAATTTGCCAGGTCTCAAGCCGCATTGTTATGGTCCAATAATGACATTGGCCATTGGCTTCAATCGTTCACACAGCACACTGGATAGCACTTTATATGCGGTGGGAAATAGACTTATTCCTCTATAGTTGGCACGCATCATCTTGTCTCCTTTTTTGTGCAGGGAACACAGGATGCTGAGGATCCAATCATTGGGCATGCATTCCTCTAGCCAAATTGTACTAATCAGCTGGTGCTTGCTCCTGACCAGCATCTGACAACCAGTCTTGAATAGTTCGGCTGTAAACCATCGGCACCGGTTGCTTTATTATTCCTTGGCCGATTGATTGCTATTCTGACCTCATCTTGGCTAGGTGGTATACACTCTATAACGTCATCTATTATTGGTTCTAGGGTATCCTCTTCACCGCTACTATTTGTACCAGAAGATTTTGGAAATGATCCTTCCAGATCCTCAGCAGGCTGTCTGTATCTGTCACCAGGTTTCCTTCTTCATCTCTACAGGAGGATGTGCCTGCACCAAAGCCTTTGGTTTGGTGTTTTACTCATTGGTAAAATTTTGGGACTTCATTCTGACTCCTGTACATCTCGATTTGTTAACGCTCACGTTTTCCGTGTTCTTCTTCTTTTTTCTGAAAACAGGTTTCTCCTCTATCCTTTTCTCCCAAAAATTCTCCATCACATTACGTATTCTACTGTCCGCAGTGTTGCCCTATACGCTGCGTTTTTTCACATCAGTAGCATTACGACACTCCTGATCGTACCATGGGTTTCTTGATGGTGGTTTTTGGTACCCAAGTGTTGCTTTTGCTGCAGTTTGTAAGGAGTGGATATTCGCTCCTCGTATCGACAGAACGTCTAAAACACTGGACGAATGCCTTCCGTCTATCACAACATGATCAATTTGATTTCTCGTTACTTGATCAGGAGAAATCCAGGTGGCCTTGTGTATATCGAGATGCTTTAATCTGGTGCTGCTAACTACCATGTTTTTTGCTGCCGCGAAGTCAATCAACCTCATGCCGTTGTCGGATGTTTCTTTGTGGAGGCTGAATTTTCCAACGGTGGGGCCGAAGATATGTTCCCTTCCAATTTTTGCATCAAAATCTCCTAGCAGAATTTTAATGTCGTGGCTAGGGCAGCGTAAAAAATGGCTTTGATCTGTTCATCTTTGTCTTCCGTCGGAGCATGGGCGCAAATAAAACTGATGTAGAAGAACTTCGCTTTTATGTGAATTATAGCGCTCATCTACTGGAGTGAATCTGGAGACAAGGTCTTTTATTCTCCTGTTAACCATAAATCCGCAGCCAAATTCATGTCTCGTTTCATAGCAGCCAGTCCTTTTCCATCGCATTTCCTGTAAGGCAATAATATCGGCGTTGTACTTCTTGAGTACATCCGCCAAAGCGAACACTGCGCCTGTTCTAATTAATACACGAACTTGAAAAAAAATTTAATATATCCTCGCCTTGTGTTGGGCTTGAAAAATATTTTTTTTTTAAGTCAACCACTGCTGGAAACCCCATTTAAAATCAAATACTACGCCCCTGCCTCGAAAAATTTTAAACTAAATTTTTAGATGCTGAAGATTGATGTTTATGTTGAACTGATTAAAGTTGATTATATCAATGAAGTCAACACAAAAAACAACAACAACAACAACTGGAAAAATATCTACAATATCGTTTAACCACGGAGTATCATCGTCATCTGTGATGGCGTTGCCACAGCAAGTGGAAGACTTTGGCAACTGTTTCCCATCCCGAGATTTCAGCAGATGCTAAAACTGTTCATATAGAAGCAGAAGCATCAATAACAGCCAACTCCTCCTGCTGACATATTAGTTTCCCTCGGTTTATAGCTATCTACGGGCAGGTTCTTTCATCGTTTGCTTGCTGGCTGGCTGACTGACTGGCCTGATGATGTCGTCAAGTCAATTGGATTCTTAAGCAAATAAAGAAAATCGTGTCTTATAGCCTGAAGGGGGTTCTTTTTTTGTAATTTTAATCTTACCTCGTTGCAGAACTCGTTGCCTTAGTTTCACCATCATCAATGTGATTCACCACCACCAAATTGACTGGCATCATTGTCGTCATCATTATGTTGGTGTGGGTGTAAATTGCATAGCACAATTTCCAAACGTTGCTGTTGTTAAAATAAAGACCTCAACAGAATTTTGACTTAATTTTGTCATCATCGTCAACATTCTCATAAAATGAGCTTGGTCAGGGTTAAGCTGTCATCATTCAAGTCACAATTTTTTCAGTTATGTCGTGCCATAATACATCATGGAGTTGGTTGTGGTTTAGTTTTCATCATAGAGGGTGTGGGTATATTTATGAGATTTAAGTTGTTAACTTGTTAGAGCTCAAAACAAAGAAAAGTAAATTCGTATTTTAATGGACTTCAAGTCATGGATTTAAAAAAAAATATTTTTATAACTACCTAAGGACTAAAACGAGTGGTAAATTTATTCAAAAATATTCTCATAGACCTATACCAGGCGTAGATTTATTTACAAATATTTCCAGGGACCCATATAAGGCGTGGATTTATTAGGAAAATATTTCTAAGGATATACATAAGGCATCGATTTATTAAAAAGTATTTATAAGGACCTATTTTCAAAGATTTATTAAATACATATTTTCTAGGACATATACAAGGCGTGGGATTATTAAAACATATTTTCAAGGATCCAAACAAGGCATTGGCTTATTAAAAACATATTTTCAAGGATCGGCGTGGATTTTTTAAAGTCTATTTTTCCCAAAGGCCTAGAAGGCGTGGATTTTTTAAAGACTATTTTTCCCATGGCCTAGAAGGCGTGGATTTTTTAAAGACTATTTTTCCCATGGCCTAGAAGGCGTGGATTTTTTAAAGACTATTTTTCCCATGGCCTAGAAGGCATGGGTTTATTAAAAATATTTTTATACCCGAATATGCATAGAATCACTTTCTAAGTCGATTTATGCATGTCCGTCCGTCTGTCCATGTTAAATTGTAAACAAAGTACAGGTCGCATTTATGATCCGAATTGGATGAAATTTGGCATAGGTCACTTATTCGGCCCAAGGACGAACCATATTGAAATTGGGAAAAATCGGTTCAGATTTAGATATAGCTCCCATATATATATTTAACCGATTTAATGTAAACGGTCCCTACATATCTTTCGATTTGCACGAAATTTGGTGCAGCCTAATCATTTAGGTCTAGAATGATGTCTGCCAAGTTTCGTAAAAATCGGTCCAGATTTAGATATAGCGCCCATATATAGTTTCGTCCGATTTCATGTAAATGGTGCCCCAAAGTCCCTAAATATCTTTCGATTTGGTATAACGTACTGAATTGAACCTCGAATGATGTCTGCCAACTTTCGAGAAAATCGGTCCAAATTTAGATATAGCTCCCATGTATAGTTTCGTCCGATTTCATGTAAATGGTGCCCCAAAGTCCCTATATATCTTTCGATTTGCACGAAATTTGGCATAACGTACTGAATTGAACCTCGAATGATGTCTGCCAAGTTTGATGAAAATCGGTCCAGATTTAGATATAGCTCCCATATATAGTTTTGTCCGATTTCATGTAAATGGTGCACCAAAGTCCCTATATATCTTTCGATATGCACGAAATTTGGGATAACGTACTTAATTGAGCCTAGAATGAGGTCTGCCAAGTTTCGAGAAAGTCGGTCCAGATTTAGATATAGCTCCCATATATAGTTTCGTCCGATTTCATGTAAATGGTGTCCCAAAGTCCCTAAATATCCTTCGATTTGCACGAAACGTGGGATAACGTACTTAATTGAGCCTAGAATGATGTCTGCCAAGTTTCATATAGTTGCGTTTTTTAGAAGTACAGACATAGGCCAACGGATGACCTATTTATATTTGTTTGAAGTCGATTTACATACTTTATGGATAGATCTAGGTAGATTCACATTTAGATAAATATCACATATTTTATTTCATCCAATTTCATGTTTAATATACCCATAGTGGTGAAGGGTATCATATAGTCGGCCCCGTCCGACTTTACTACTTTCCTTACTGGTTTTTTTTCGAAGACCTCTGAGGCCTACGAAATTATTTTTATGAAAAAATGTAGATCTCTTATGCCTGAGACCTTCACATTTTTTTAGGCAAAAATGTAGGTCTCTGATACCTGAGACCTTCAGATTTTTTCTAGGCAAAAATGTAGGTCTCTGAGGCCTGAGACCTTCGAAATAATTTCTAAGAAAATAATAAATAATTCTTCTAAGGAAAATTTGGGACTCTGAGGCCTGAGACCTTCGAAATATTTTCTAAGTCTCTGAAGCCTGAGACCATCGAAATATTTTCTAAGAAAAAAAATATAGACCTGTAGGCCTATGGACATTTTTATATAAAAAATTTAGGCCTGTGAGACCTAGGATTTTTTCTGCCACTTTTTTCTATAAAAAATGTATGCATTTTATCTCTGCATATTTTTATACAAGGATAAATAAGGCCACTATGGACAGAAGTCCTTCTTAGACAAAAAAAACCTCTGTAGGACTACTATACATGGAAGACCTCTTGAAGTCGTGTATATAGACCTCTTTAAGTCGTGTATATAAATGTTGAACTATGAGGACTTAGAACTTCGAATTTATTTTTTTTAAAAAATGTTGGCCTATGGACATTGGCTTGTGGGACCCAGGATTTTTTTCTGCCTGTATTTTCTATTAAAAAAGTAAGTATTTCATGTCTAAATATGTTTATACAGGAACAAATGAGGCCTCTAAATATGTGGAATATGGACCGAATTTTATGTTAAGGTCTTCCACCTAGAGAAGGGGATGAAGGAATCATATATACTGCAGACAGACAGGATACCTATTGGGGTCTTCTTTTGAAATGATGAAGTAGACTTTTTGAGGTCTCTTATATACAGAAAATCTCAACAGGACTACTATTGATGGAAGACCTCTTGAAGTCGTGTATATAGCCAGAAAAAATTCTTCAGATTTTGTACAGACAGAGTACCTATTGAGATCTCCGATACAAACAGGACCTTTCGAGGTCTTCTATAGATCGATTATTTAGTGAAGTATTCTATGAAGAGAAGATATATTGAGGTCAGAAGATCTTCTGAAAGAGAAGATTTCTTAAGGTCTATAGGCAGGGGATTTCTTGGGATCTCAATAGTGCACATAACCTTTAGATCACTGTTGAACAGAACTAAACTGAGAGTAAGTGTGTGAGAGCGTAACTGAGAGATCACCATTAAAAATTACCGACGAAAAGAGAAAAAAGATAATACGTGTTTAGCCATCACCGCTATCGTACTATTTTGTGCATTAGTGCTTTAGATCAACGATATTTTCTAGTCTTCGATATTTTGTAGTCTCGTATACACGACGACCTCTTGAGATATCCTAGGCACAGAATATCTCTTGAGATCGTCCATACACAGAAGATCTTTTAAGGTATACTTTAGATCGAAGAACCCTTGAAGTTCTTTTTTTTTTTTGTATTCTATAGACGACCTATTGTAACCTTCTTGACATGGAAGATTTCTTGGGGTCTCCTATGGAAAGAAAAACTCTTTAGATGTCCTATACACAGAAGATCTCTAGAGATATCCTATACAGAAAATACCGTTTGAGGTCTGCTATAGATCGAAAACCGTTTGAAGTCTTCAATAGAAGACTTCAAAGACTGAAATCGTCTATAGGCAGCAGACTTCTTAGATCTCGCATATAAAGAATACTTCTTCATAATTTGTATAGGTCGAAGACAAATTCAAAATTTTTATAAGCAGAAGATTTCTTCAGGTTTTCTATATGCAAAAAAAAAAACTTTGGAGGATTGTTATAGACAAAAGTCCTCCGAAGAAGACTTCTTAAGGTCTCCCATAGGCAGAAGACTTATCGATATCTCCTATCGTCAGAAGACCTTATTAAGGCTGCTATAGATCGAATACCTCTTTAAGTCTATTAAAGACAAAATACCTCTTGAAGTCGAAAAAGATTTGATTTGAAGTTGAAGAAAATTTCTTGAAGTGTCCAACAGACAGAAAACCCCTTGAGAGGTACTATGGAGGTCACTTCAGGTCTCCTATAGAAAAAATACCTTTTGAGATCTCCTATACACAGAAGACCTTTTGAGATCTGGTATAGATCGAAGACCTCTTTAAGTCTTCTATATACAGAATATTTCTGGTGTTTTCCTATACACAGAGAATGCCTTTTGAGGTCTGCTATAAATCGATGACCTCTTTATGTCTACTATAGACAAAATATCCGTTAAAGTATTCCATAAACAGAACATTTCATGAGATATCTTTTACACAGAATATCGAAGATCTTTTGACATGCTCTAAGCCCAAAATGACTTCTGAGGTCTGCTGTAGATCGAGGACCTCGTGATGTCTTCTTTAGATGGAATACTTATTGAAATATTCTGTAGAAAGAATACCTATTGAAGCCTTCAACAGACAGATAATTTCCTTAGGTCTCCTACAGCCAGGATTCCTCTTGTGTTATCCTACACACAGAAAGACTTTTGAGGTCTGCTCTAAATTGAGTAGCTCTTAAAATATTTTAAAGACAGAGCATTTCTTGAGGTCTCCTCCTTGAGGTCTTCTTGAAGTCTTCTACAGACAGACTACATATTGAATACCCCACAAAGTTGTCTATAGAAGGAAAATTCCTAGAGGTCCCCTATAGACCGAAAACCGCTGGAGATCTACACAACACTGAAGACCTCTTCAGATCATCTATACCGGGAAAGCCTTGAGGTCTTGCCTGGATAAAACTTATTTTGAGACCGCAACATCCCCAAGACCACAATATGTCTTTTCTAGCCTTTTTGAGGTTGTTGATATATAGAACACCTCTGAAGGTTTCATGAAGACAAAAAAGTAAAACCATCATTAATTTCAGACGTGCTGAACATTTATACACTCCATTATGAGGTAGGCATTTAAAATTACTTAAAACACAGCCGAACCTGTTGAGGTCTGCTAAAGACAGAATATTTCTAGACAAAAAACCTCTTGAGGTCTCAAATACACAGAAGACCCCTTAATGTCTTCTCTGGAAATAAAACTCCTTGAGGTTTTCTATACATCAGGCTTCAAGATGTCTTCTCTGGTCCTCTTGAGGTTTGATATACTCGTGGAGGTTTCATGAAGACAAAGAAGTATTAAAAGAGGCGTCTGAGGCCTATGATATTTTTTGTGTTTTTTTTTTTAGATTTTTTAAGACTGTTGGCCTATCTTTCCAGGATTAACCTCAATATTCATTTTTTTCTATTTACCCACATATTTTTGTTTGTGTTGTTGTTAGTCCTCCTTTTTGGTAATGGCAATTACAGGCATTTTGACCAAATGTAACCTTCCATTTGCTGTGTGTGTCAAATTGGCTTGTTAAAAGCAAACATGAGGCAAGGCTCGACGAAATGCTGTTAACTAATAAAAAATTTCTCTCCTCATTATTATTATGATGATGGTGATCAGCAGCAGCAACAACAACAGATACAGCAACAACAATCATAGTAATAATAATATTAACAGGCAAATAAAAGAAGATTCCAAAAGCACGATATTGACATCAGTACCAGTGGATTAGGCCAGGAACCCACAACCACCATGCAGTATGCAACCCTCCACTACCCTCCTCCCATACCATAACAGATATTAGCAGGTGTATGCATATATATTTTTTTTTGTGCAGATAGTTTGTTACGATGCTGTGTTGCATTGTCGATGTTGGTGTCAGCGGAATAAATGACCAACTTTAGCAAAAAATGCAAGAAATACAACGACAACAACAACAAAACCATAGCTGGGCAACCAATCTGCTTTAATAATATGAATGCATAACCGAATAAAAATCTAGGCAAACAAAAAATTCAAACCCAACCGTTTGCAGCACAAAGGTCGTGAATGCGTATTGCTCAACTTAGGCGAATAGTGCAATACCGCACCACCACCAACAACAACGACAACGACAAAATACCCAACAACATTTTGGCAACGAACAACGTTATTGGCAAAACAGCAACGACACCGAAACAGCAAACAGAAGACATCAAACAAAACACATGACGATGCTGATGATGACGACGATGAAGAAGCCTCCTTTATTTGGAGGACCCAAAAACAAAATAAAAATCCAACAACAACATCCCAACATTATGAATACAACAGAAATGTTGAGATATTTGAAGATGGTGTTGTTGTTGCTGGTGCCGCCTGAGATGCTTACAGGTTTATAATAGCACCACATAGATCGGCCCCACCACACCACTCCACATACACACACTGGACAGTAGACTTTGTGCACCTTGTGGTGCATGATGCTTCGGCATACACCCCAATCGAACGAAAAAAACAAAACGCAAAGTCACACAGCCTGGCGATCAATTGATTGTTTAGTCACAAAACTAACGGTCTTTTAAGTTTTTTGGTTGATGTTGTTGTTTTTATTGTAAATATGGCAGTACGAAGAAGAAGAAGAAGTCGTCGGTAAGTTGACCGAGCTAGAAGACAGCAAATCTTACAAACAAATAGAAAAAAACCAACGAAAATCGAAACGACACAGACGACCTCATCTTCATCTGCATTTTTGTTGTTGTTGTTGCTGCTGCTGCTTGTCCAATTGCACACAGAAGAGAGTCAAATAAACAGAGCCACGCCACACCACACCACACCACACCAAATCGTTATACGGAAAAATATACGAACAAACGAACATATCACACCAAAACAACGAACAGAAAAAATAAAATAACCCAGCAAACATTATGAAAAATAAAAAAATATTTAAAGAATTTAGGTCTACTATAAGTAAAAAATATCTTGTGACCTTCACTTAGAGAAGATCTTTGGATATCTTCAGTAAAAAGAAAAAGTCTTGCCATATACTCGAACTATAGGCAAGAAGGATTCTAAAGGCTGCCGACTTCTTGGGGTCTTCTATGATATAGAAACGCTCTTGAAGGCTCCTATAGACACATGACTTCTTTAGGCCTTCTGCAGTCAGACTCGTTTTTTATTTATTTTGAAGACTCCTGAAATATCGTATACACCGGGGTCTTGAGGTCCTTCATAATCCTCTTGAGGTTTTTTTTATAGACAAAATATTTCTTGAGGTCTCCTAAAGACAGAAATCTTGAGAGAAGAGTTATTGGGGATAAAAAACATCTCTTGAGGTTTCCATCTACAGGAGGTCTTTTGTTGTCTTGGGTTATACTACAGACATAAGGTATTCAAAACACAGGCGGCCTATTGGGTCTACTTAGATACAGAAACCCATAGAAGGCCTAAAGAAGTGTTCCATAAACCTCTTGAGGCTTTTTGGGTTTCCTATAATTATCCTTAGGTTTTTTTAAACACAGAATATTTTTCGAGGTCTTCTTATTATAGAAAACTTCTTCAGATTTGTTACATTCATAAGTCCTCTCCTCCTATAGACCTCTCTTTTATATACTCTTGATGGTGGGTATAAAAAACAATTGAGGTATTTCACCTAGAAAAGCTTTCTGTATGTCTTGTATGGATCTACAACAGACAGAATATTTTTTGAAGCTGTCTACCGACAGGAGACCTATTGATAGATAGAGAAAACCTTTTGACGTCTTCTATAGTCCGAACACTTCTTCTCCTATAGATTAAATACCATGTGATGTACCCTACAACCAGAAGAATTCTTCAGGTATCTTATAGACAGAAGAATTGTTCTTCTATTGACAGAATACCTCTTGAAGACAGCTATAAACCGAAAAACTTTTGAAGAATCCTCTTGAGGTCTTCATCTTAATGTCTTCTGTGGATACAAAACTTATTGATTTTTCAACATTCATAAATTCTCTTGTGGTATTATGAACACTTCTCCTACAGACCTCCTGAATATTACTTTTATATACTCTTGATGGTGGGTATATAAAAGAAACTATTGAGGTCATTCATCGGGCGAAGCTCTCTGGATATGTTATATAGAACGAAAAAACTCTTGAGATCTACTACATACAGAAGATCTTATGTTGGCATCTACAGATTTCTTCTTGACATCTCCTATATACAGGTAAATGTTTCAGCCCTCATATAGACAGAATACCTCTTGATATTCCTGTGCATAGAACACCTCTTGAGGACTACTATATGTCGAAGACGTCTTCAGGTCTGTTATAGGCAAAAGTTGTTTTCAGGTCTCCTATAAAGGAAAGACTTCTTCAGGTATCCTATAGACAGAGGATCTCTTGAGATATTCTGTACACAGGAGACCTTATTAGTTCTGCTATAGATCGAACAATTTTTGAAGTCTGGTATAGACAGCACTATAGACAGATGATCGCTTGAGGTCTACCATAAACAGAAGACCTTTTGAGGTTTGCCATAGATCGGAACCTCTTATAGGTATCCTATAAATGGAAGAACTCTTGAGTTCTGCTGTAGAGTTCTTGAGTTCTTCTACAGACGAAAGAATTATTGAAGACTTCCAAGGACAGAAGACCTTAGACCGAATACTTTTTGTAGTCTTCTACAGGCAGAATATTTTTAAGGTATCCTTTAAAAAGAACATCGCTTGAGGTCTCCCATGAACAGAAGATCCTTTGAGGATTGCTATAAATCAGAAACCTTTTGCAGTTGCCTATAGACAGGAGGCTTCTTGACAGAGAGCTTCCAATAGATAGATGACCTCTTGAGAATATTCCAATAGAATTTTCTGCATACAGAAGACCGTTGGAGTTCTGCTATTCTTCCTCAAGAACACTATTGTCGTCTTCTTAAGGTCCCCAAAGACTTAAAAGGGAAAATTCAAAAATTTCTTTAAAAAGCGCTGGAAGTCTCGTGTAGTCAGAAGATGCGTCTATAGGTTTCGTAAAGCTGATAACCTAATAAAATTAATTGGATAGCTTTGTGAGGGACTTCGCCCGAAAAAAAATAAGGACGGGTCTAATTCGTCCAGAAGGAGAGCCTGTAAAAAGCCTGTAGAAACTCGACTGTAACGCTACCCCACTACCGAGCATCAACCACCATATCTAAACCTGCGTTGACGATGACCAAACTTTGTGTTGAAGAAGACCCCAGCAAAGATAGACAAGGACGCCGGATGAGAGAACTCAGATTAGCCTAGGTATAACTGGGGAAAGAGAGCCCAAAATCTCTAATAAATCAGTCGTGAAAAGTCTCTTGAAAAGCGACTGCAACACAACCCGACTTCCGACCAATAACCATAATATCCAAACCGGCGTTGACGAAGACCGAACCTTGCATTGAAGATGACCCCAGATTGCCAACGACAAGTCGAAAGACGAGACATTGCTAATTAGCCAAGAGTTTTGAACGAGTGCAGAGCGCCAATATCTGGTCGAGCTGATTTCGGCGGGTGAAGGTCCTCATCCTGACTGATGCAGTTGATAGTCAGAACCTTCGGCTTGGAGATATCACCTTATACAAAGGGAATTCACAGGTAAAAGTGAAGGCCACTATTCTTTATAATGTTATTGGTGGTTACACATAGTTCAAACTTAATAATAATATTTTTTTTCTAATCCCAACAACAACAGCAACAGATTTCTGTGTGTGTTTTGTTGTTTTCACTGTTATTATGGTCGAGACTCAAAGAGGTATTACTGGCACATCCACATCCCTGGTTCTTCCTTGTGGCGGGACATAATACGTTTTCAGTTTGCGTTCGTTCACGCTTCGTTTTATTGGAATTGTTAGTCAATAATGGGCAAATGGAAGAGTTTTTTTTTTTGGTTTTGTTGTCGGGATGCTAGGAAAATATTTATAAATATTTTGGCTACACAAGAAAAATTTTCGATGGAACATATATATACCCTGCGTCGCCAAATATCTAAACGAAACACACAAACGGAACGCATTAAAGAAGTCTCAAACAGACGTTTGCGCTGTATCATCTTCAAAAAGTTCGCATAGAGTTAGGCATGGCATGGTCAGGAGATAACGATAAGTATGACGACGAAGAAGAAGTTGCAGAAAATACTACGCCTTGTCTTAACGGTTTCTCGGTATATTACAACATTCACACACACACACAACATCACACAACACATAAGGCGACAATGCCTACAAACACCGAAAATTGGCCAAAGGAATTTCTCTGGGTAATGTCATGGCAGTTAACTGCCTGCCTGCCGGCCTGGTTTATTGCTAAGATTGCTGCTGCGGATTTTTCTGCCGACTGCTGATAGAAAGCAAGGATTAAATTGGAAATTTTTGTTAATAAATAATTAAATCTCTACACATAACAACAGATGCCGCCGCCACCACCAGCACTACCACCATCACTGATGACCAAAACGAAAGACTTAAGACACAAACATGGCAACTGGGAAAAATATGCAAAATATTTTCATAAAGTTATTACATTAATTAGAGTTTTGGTTTTTTTGTCTCGGCCTTTCTTCGTCGTCGTGGTCTTCTTCTTCTTCTTGACCAAAAAGTCAAATTTTAATGAACATTCCAAACAAAAAACCAAAAACATAAACCGTATTAGTCGAAAGAATTATTTGGCGACATGAATGACATACCAAATGCCAATAAGTTTTTTTCCGAATGTGGTTTGGATGTGGATGGATGACCCGAAATTTGTTGTAGCCACAAATAATTGAAATTTTTTCCCATGGCCAAATAGAATATTTTGGCAACATGGAAAATTAATAATGTAATCAGTGTCATAGAAATGAAATATTTGTTCGACATTTAACAAGGCTTTGAGTTTTTAAAGAATAGCTTTTCAAACTCAAACAAGGATTGAATTAAAAAAATATTTTCAGGGATCCAAACAAAGTGGCCAGGGATTTACAAACGGCGTGATTTTTTAAAGAATATTTTTCAGGGATCCACACAAGGCGTGGCTTTTTAAAGTATTTTTTTTTCTGAGAATATTTTTTTTCTGGGATCCACAAAAGGCGTGGATTTTTTAAAAAATATTTTTTCAGGGATCCACACAAGGCGTGGATTTTTTAAAGATTTCTTTTAGGGACTCAAACAAGGCGTGGATTTTTAAAGAATATTTTTTCAGGGATCAACACAAGGCGTGGATTTTTTAAAGAATATTTTTTAGGGATCCACACAAGGCGTGGATTTTTTAAAGAATATTTTTTTAGGGATCCACACAAGGCGTGGAGTTTTTAAAGAATATTTTTTCAGGGATCCACACAAGGCGTGGAGTTTTTAAAGAATATTTTTTTCAGGGATCCACACAAGGCGTGGATTTTTTAAAGAATATTTTTTCAGGGACCCAAACAAGGCGTGGACTTTTTAAAGAATATTTTTTTAGGCATCCCCACAAGGCCTGGACTTTTTAAAAAATATTTTTTAGGGACCTAAGCAAGGCGTGGATTTTTTAAAGAATATTTTTTCAGGGACCTAAACAAGGTGTGGATTTTTTTAGGAAGAATATTTTTTCGAGACCCAAACAAGGCGTGAATTTTTTAAAGAATATTTTTTCGAGACCCAAACAAGGCGTGAATTTTTTAAAGAATATTTTTAATGGGCCTAACAAAGGCGTAGATTTTTTAAAAAATATTTTTCCATGGACCTAACCAAGGCGTAGATTTTTTATAACATATTTTTAGGCACCCTAACCAAGGCGTAGATTTTTTATAACATATTTTTAGGGACCCTAAACAAGGCGTAGATTTTTTATAACATATTTTTATAACATATTTTTAGGGACCCTAAACAAGGCGTAGATTTTTTAAAACATATTTTTAGGGACCCTAAACAAGGAGTAGATTTTTCATAACAAATTTTTAGGGACCTAACCAAGGCGTAGATTTTTATAACATATTTTTTGGGACCTAACCAAGGCGTAGATTTTTTATTAATTTTTTAGGGACATAACCAATGGTAGATTTTTTAAAACATATTTTTAAGGACATAACCAAGGCGTAGATTTTTATAACATATTTTTTAGGGACCTAACCAAGGTGTGGATTTTTTATAACATATTTTTAAGGTCCTAACCATGGCGTAGATATTGTATAGCATATTTTTAGGGTCCTAACCAAGGCGTAAATATTGTACAGCATATTTTTAGGGACCTAACCAAGGCGTAGATATTATATAGCATATTTCTAGGGTCCTAACCAAGGCGTAGATATTGTATAGTATATTTTTAGGGTCCTAACCAAGGCGTAGATATTGTATAGCATATTTTTAGGGTCCTAACCAAGGCGTAGATATTGTATAGCATATTTTTAGGGTCCTAACCAAGGCGTAGATATTGTATAGCATATTTTTAGGGACCTTCACCACACTGTGCTACAGGGTATTATGTCTTTGTGCATATGTATGTAACAGGCAAAAGGAAACGAGATAGACACATAGTTCCTTTTGAGAATATGCATAGAATCACTTTCTAAATCGTTTTATGCATGTCCGTCCGTCCGTCTGTTGATGTTAAATTGTAAACAAAGTACAGGTCGCATTGATAATACGATTCGGATGAAATTTCATACAGCTCATTTATTTGGCCCACGGACGAACCCAATTGAAGTTGGAGGAAATCGGTGCAGATAAATATATTCGCCCGATTTTATGTAAATGGTGCACTAAAGGCCCTATTTACCTTACGATTTGCACGAAATTTGGCATAGCATAATGAATTAGGCCTAGAGTGATGTGTGTAAAGCTTCGTAAAAATCTGTTCAGATTTAGATACAGCTCCCATATATATTTTCTTCCGATTTTATGTAAATGGTGCACTAAAGACCCTATATATATTTCGATTTGCACGAAATTTGGCATAGCGTAAGGAATTTGGCCTAGAATGATTGTGCTAAGTTTCATGAAAATCATTTCAGATTTATATATAACTCCTATAAATATTTTCACCCGATTTTGTGTAAATGGTGCACTAAAGTTCCTATTTATCTTACGATTTGCACGAAATTTGGCATAGCGTAATGAACTAGGCCTAGAATGATGTGTGCTAAGTTTCGGGTATTTTAACTTTTATTATTTTTTCCATCAGGGCCAGGGTTGTCGTCTCGCTGCGATGGAGGTTGATCTGGATGACTTCTATCAATTATCATCCAGTAACCGGTTTTCTCGGTTCCCTCCTCCTTGTTGCTGGGTACTTTCCCCTCGCTGTTATCCTTGGCTTCATCGTCTCCAAATCTTTTCTTCTCGTTGTTTAAGTAAATGGCAAACCTAACACAAGGAGAGTCCATTCCTCTTTCTCCTCCCTGTGGAAGACTTCCCATTTATTCACGTGTTCTGTTTTTTTAGACTGAAGACCTCGAGCATGCGTTCCGTGTCGAAATCGCTGCCCCAACATCTGACAAAGACTGTAGCCTTTTGTAGTTGAGGAATGTCTTTTTTCCTCACTAGCTTGAGTTTCATTGTTCCATCTATGGGTCCAATGCTTGCCGCTATCTTCCTCAGGGCTTCTATGCTTTTTGGAGTTTAAAATTCCAGCATTAGATAGTACCCTTTGAAAGCGCAGCTATCAATAGTGTCTCCTCCTTGTCGCAGGTACTCCATAATTTTGCTGTTGACCACATTTAACACTTCCTTATGGGTCTCCATCTTTAGCTCACGGGACGCACTATTCCCGTCGATCACTATATAGCAGAACTCGACTCGCTAGCGTTTCCTGGCAACCTTGAAGATTCCGACTCAGCACTCGTCTTCCTGATATTAAATCCAGCTTCGTCTGCCCTCGTCAGTGGATTCTCGTGGCAGTCTCCTTTGACGCTGGTTTGACGCAGATTTCTCTTATTATCGGCCGACGGGAAGCACTTTTCTTTTTGGCAGATTTGGCAGTCGCCAGCTCATCCGGAGACCGTATCCTCTTCGCCGCTTCCGTTGAAGTGAAGGGCTTATCCTTTTGAGCCTTTTCTTCCATCTCGCCCTTTTTGTTCATCCGGCTCATTCTGACCAACTTCCACCTGGTATTGACGAAAAAATTTTTTTTCTATGGACGAAAAATATATTTTTCCGAATTTTTTTCTATGGACGAAAAAATTTTTTTCCGAATTTTTTTCTATGGACGAAAATTTTTTTTCCGAATTTTTTTCTATGGACGAAAAAAAATTTTATTCCGAAAAATTTTCTATGGACGAAAAAATTTTTTTTCCAAATTTTTTTCTATGGACGAAAAAAGTGTTTTTTCCGAATTTTTTTCTATGGACGAAAAATTTTTTTTTTTTTCGAATTTTTTTCTTTTTTTCAATGGACGAAAAAAAAATTTTTCCGAATTTTTTTCTATGGACGAAAAAAATGTTTTTCCGAATTTTTTTCTATGGACGAAAAAAATTTTTTTTCCGAATTTTTTTCTATGGACGAAAAAAATTTTTTTTCCGAATTTTTTTCTATGGACGAAAAAAAACTGCTTCTTCCGGTTTGTGAGTTTGGCGATATCCCTACTCACTCCTCTCCTCTATCATCTTGTCAGCCTCTTCTCTCTTCCGGTTCTCCAAGACGGTTATGTTTGTCTGATTGTCATGATCGAACTACGAGTTCGAAGTTGAGTCCTCTCCTGACTCTGAAGGCTGGGTCGAATTTCTTACGATTTGATGTAAATGGGACACCAAAGGCCCAAAGTTAAGCCGATTAGAACAAAATTTGCACAACATACTGAAATTACTATAACCTACGGTTTGTCAAGTTTTGTTGGAATCGGTTCGGATTTAGATATAGCTCCCCGATTTAAGTAAATTGTGCTCCAAAAACCCAAAGTTACGTTGATTGTCACGAAATCTTGCACAATGTACCGAAGTTAGAATAGTCTAACGTGTGCCAAGTTTTGTTTAAATTGTTTCAGATTTGGATATTTGTTTAATATACCCTGAGTGGTGAAGGGTATCTTTCCTTACTGGTTTTTATATATCTACGTCTTGTAAGGTATCTGAAAAAATATTTTTTTTTTTTATAAATCCACGAACTGTAAGGTATCAGAAGAAATGTTTTTATAAACCTACGCCTTATAAGGGCTTTATGATGATACCTTGATGTTTTTGAACCCAGTGCAGGTCCGTCGTTTTTCGTCACATTTTTTTTTTTATAAAGTAAAATATTGATCCTTATTGTTCTTTGTATTTGTAACAACAATATAAATTTTATAACCTTCTTCAATGCTATGTTTTTGAATTTATCTCATCTTCAACAATGTATTCAGATAATTACAGCAATTATCATGCAATTTCCAGATTAAAAATAAATTAAAAATTCTTGAACTCAGCATTTTCATCTGTAACTGTTTGTCATTGGAAAATATTTGTCCATCCTCTCCCCTCCCATCTTCTTAAGCTCCAACATAAATCTCTGAAATATTACCCTACCATTCTGGGCTGATATTGCCATAACATCAGCACTTTGCGTGCCTTGGAGTCTTTTTGTTGTTGTCGTTTTTCCCTATCTCCGTCTGTCAAAAATTATAAAAATTTGCCATAAATAGAGAATGACATTATTGGGTGTAAATGCCGCTTAACAGTCATTTGCTATGGAAATTATATGCCCACACAGTTATTTCAAAGAGCGAGATTCTGGGATTCTGCAACTGCCCCTGTCGACTGTCGAAATATTTGATAAAGAAAAAAAGAGGCCGGTATCTGTAAAGAGTTCTGCTAAAAATTGTTCATACCGTATAGAGGATGTGCAGGGTTCCATAGCACATTGTGGCCATACGTGCCTTAAAACAATTAAAATCCAAGTTTAGTATAACGCACACACATTCGAACACACACATACACACCGCTGCAAATGTAGTTTAAGCCAGACCATAAGTGTTAAGGAAGACTTAAAGATTTCAAACTTCAGATCATCGTTTAGCCAACAAAGGCTACTGGTATTTACCACCATAGCTAAAGAACCAACCGAAAAAAGAACTGAAATCAAAACACCACCGAACTGTGGCAAAGCTATGCCTAAGAATGATCGAAACCGATCGCATGTCCAAGATAACAAACATTTTTCACTTAGGCCGTGCAAAGAGACTTTGTTTTGCTCAAAGAAATAAAAAAACTACTAAGCTGGGGTTTCTTTGCCAAGCATTCGGCCTGCCAGCTTGGCAGCAGAACAGCATATCTTAACACGGTAGCTAACATGCTTAAGTTTAATTAATGATAAGAAATCTGTATCTAAAGCTGTTGTTCAGTGTCTTGTAATGAGCCAATTCAGCAGAGAGCTTAAATTGAATCGAGTAGCAGCGGTAGATATCTCCTCGAAGCTAGCTTAACCCGCTTAAGCTTTTATGGGCTAAGCGATAGGCGAAACAAGACTTTGCGGCATCTCAATAGCATGTAGATTTGTTGCTAATGTCTTGTTGTTTAGCAACCAACCGAAAAATAAACGCGTGCATAACTTGGTGTGTCCCTGCAGTTTGCCTTACCACCCCAAAAACAATCGCATAACTTGCCTTTGGGAATATCCCCCAAATGAAATTTTCAAACGCATTGTAACACGCTTTCCATCGAAGATTTATGTACATTATTATGCCATTAATTAGTAACGTTTTGTTGTTGTTGTTATTTTCCTCTTTCAATCTCTATTGGTGTTTGGCGGCTCGCCTTTATTCCTGCCATCGCCTACCGCCCATTATTAGATTGAAATCATTTTTGTGTGTCTGTGCTGCGAACTCCAAATCACAAGGTGAAATATCTAAAGCAGTCATGGGAAAATTTTCTATCAAGGAGGAGGAAGAAAAAAATAATAACATGAAATCTCGAAGAGAGGATAGCAAGAGGACTACAGAAGGTCGCAGAGTCTCTTAAAGGATAGGTTGTAAAAAAAAATATTCTTTAACAGTCCACGCCTTCTATAGGTCATTGAAAAAATATTCTTTAAAAACTCCACGCCTCGTTTGGTGTTGGAAAAAATATTCTTTAAAATATCCACGACTCGTTTGGTGTTGGAAAAAAATACATGAAGCCCAATTCTCGAAATATCTAGATGGAATGTACTCGAATTCTCCTAACATTCGAATTATCAACCTCGGTATCTGAATGGCTGAAAATAGCGCCAGCTATATAGAAATAGCAACATCGAATAAGTTAGGTCCACAACCACTGCGCAAACTTCAAAGATGCCTTATTTCTAGAAAACGGTAGATGGCATCTCCATCGCATCGACAGGCTACAGCAGATCAATCATCACTTATCGGGAATAAAAAAAATAATGATAACGAACCTAACGTAAGAACTGATCGAGTAAGGTGGCGATGCTTTATAGACGCCCTTTGTAGAGGTATCTGAAATCCTCTGGCATTCTAAAAACCAAGCTCGACATTGGAATAACATGAAAGCGCCACCCAGAGGAAAACGGAAACACCGAATAAGTAAGGACATAAACCAATTTACAAGTTCCAAGGAGACGTTGTTTCTAGACAACGATAGATGACAGCTCTAAAAAGGCATTTTAAGGCCTTTACCACTGCGCAAACTTCATAGATGCCCTGTTTCTAGAAAACGGTAGATGCAGATCAATCATCTACTTATAGGGAATAAAAAGGACAATAACGAACCTAACATAGGAACTAATACAGTAAGATGGCGATGCTTTGTAGAGGCCCTTTGTAGAGGCATCTGAAATCCTATGACATTCTAAAAACCAACCTCGACATTGGGATGACATGGAAGCGCCACCCAGAGGAAAATGGAAACACCAAATAAGTAAGGACGTCAACCAATTTATAAGTTTCAAGGAGACGTGTTTCTAGACAACGATTGGTGACAGCTCTAAAAAGGCATTTTAAGGCCATTAAAGGCTTCTAACGCCTAAAAAAGGAATTTTAATTTTCTGTGGTCTAAAAAGGCATTTTAAGGCCTTTAAAGGCTTCTATCGCCTAAAAAAGGCATTTTAAGGCCTTTAATGCCTTCTATCGCCTAAGAAAGGCATTTTAAGACCTTTAAAGGCTTCTATCGCATAAGAAAGACCTTTAAAGGCTTCTATCGCCTAAAAAAGGCAATTTAATTTTCTGTGGTCTAAAAAGGCATTTTAAGGCCTTTAAAGGCTTCTATCGACTAAAAAACATTTTAATGCCTTTAAAGGCTTATATCGCCTAAAGAAAGGCATTTTAATTTTCTGTGGTCTAAAAAAACATTTTAAGGCCTTTAACGCCTAGAAAACGCATTTTAATTTTCTGTGGTCTAAAAAGGCATTTTAAGGCTTTTAAAGGCTTCTAACGCCTAGAAAAGGCATTTTAATTTTCTGTGGTCTAAAAAGGCCTTTAAACGCTTCTAACGCCTAGAAAACGCATTTTAATTTTCTGTGGTCTATAAAGGCATTTTAAGGCCTTTAAAGGCTTCTATCGCCTAAAAAAGACATTTTAATTTTCTGTGGTCTTCCATCGCCTAAGAAAGACATTTTAAGGTTTAGTAGAGAGTTTGTGGGAGTTGGTTTAAAATCGGATCAAATTAAATCGCGTTTCAGCCAATTACCAACAGATGGCGCTGCGGTATATATATATCATAGACACATGACATTTATGGTGAAGTACAGATGTCGCCCTGTGTGTGTTTCGCAGACACGAATCAAAATGTGGTAAATTGCAGATGCCATCCTGTGTATTAACCCTTTCAGTGTCAAAAAAAAAAAAAAAAAAATTTTGTCGGAATAAAAATCTAAAATTTTGTATTTAAAACCATATAAAGGCATAGAGTTTAGAGAAAATAGCAATGTTCATTTTAACCCTCGGACAGTTTCGTCTGTCTTTCAGCAAGAACAAAGACATCAATAGTAACGTTACATAGAATAACTGAAAAATCGCAAAGCAAGAGAGAGTCGAATACATTCGACAAAAACACTGAAAGGGTTAAACGAGCCTCGCACAGGATTCAGCAGATCAATTATCTACATAACTGTAATAACACAAAATCATAACGAAACTAACAAAAGTTCTAATCGAGTAAAATATCGATGTATTTTGAAAGTCATATACTTTGAATATTTTTCAAAAGGCTCTTTCATGCCCTTCCAGGTGAAATGCACTAGAAGATTCCTAACATTCTAATAATCAAGTTCGACATCGAAACGACAGGAGTTAGCGTCATTCTAATAACCAACATCGGCATCGGAATGACATGTGTTAGCGCCACCTAGCGAAAAATGGCAACAGCGTGTAAGTGTGGATCCCAACCACTTCACAAAATTCATGGAGGAGTTGTTTCTAGGCCACGATACATGGTAGGAGAGGATCTATGTTAAAACATGGACAGAAATATTAAAAATGGTTTGGGAAGACATCTTTTTATCATCTTTGGGAAAATGCAGTTTACAGTTTTGAAATACCGAAAAGGGCTCGGAATGGTCCAAAAATGGACTTTATCGAAATTTTTCTGTAAATATGTATTCTACAAACTACAGCCACTTCTCTTAAAAAATGAATTCTGCCCCCTAAGAATCAGAGATTGCAAACTACAGCCACATCGCTTAGCAACTACTAAAACTTGGATACTCCAAAATAGAATCGGATACTGCACACTGAATACCCCTTGTTGACACTTTTTGAGGTGGGAGCTGAAGGAAGAGACCTATATGACCAAGTCAGACATTCTGTTTAATATTTATAAATGATTCACATGATATTTATAAATATTTTTGGAGAAATCTACGCTTATTGGGCCTTATTGGTGCTGGAGAAATATATGTTTTTTAAATCCACGGCTTAATGGGGCTGAAAAAAATATGTTTTCAAATCCACGGTTTATTGGGGCTGGAAAAATATTTTTAAAAAAATCCACATCTTGTATAAGTCCTTAAAAATATTCTATAAAAAATCCTTAAAAATATTATTTAACATGTCTACGTCTGATCGCGAATCTCTAAAAAATAATCTAATACGCCTTGGCTCTGGGAAATATTTCGAGATATTTGCACCCTTTTTACCGATTATAGATTAACAACTTTGAAATTGTACATGAACTTCCGATTATGGTCAAGAACGGCGCCTATAGCTTTCGGTGAAGTTAAGATTTCATTCGGGGGGTGCAATGAACCGAAAACTTAAATTTTGTCAGATTTTCTAGTCGCTCTAGAGGCAATTATTATATGCAGAACATCACATGATCGGTCAATATTCCGAGAGTCAAATCCTAAAGTGACAATTTTTTATTTTACAGCGAAAAAATTCACTCCCTGTAAAATTTCACGATGTTCGGTCCATAACTGCAACCTCTGAAGCGACCAGAAAAACCGACAAAAATTAAGTATTTGATCCATTTCATCCCTTAAATATCCTACATGCAAAATTTCGTGAAGATTGGTCCATAACTGTGGCCTGTATCGTGATTACAAATTATAATGGACAGACGGACGGACAGACACACATGTCTAGATCGACTCAGCTAGTCGAGAAATGACGATCGGTTACTTAAAGGTGGATCTAGGACCAATATTTCGCGGCGTTACAAACTCTTGGGGCTGCACAAAGCTATAATACCCTGACAACATAGTTGTGTAGGTTATAAAAATCCACCCCAAAACCTACACCAAAAAAACCTACACCTGATCCTAAATCACTTAAAAAAAAATATTCTTTAAATAATCCACGCCTTGTTTGGTCTCTGGAAAATATTCCTAAAACAGCTAAGCCTTTTGGTGGTCCCTGAAAATTATTTTATACAAAATCCACGCCTTTTATAAGTCCTTGAGGAAATATTGTTTACAAAATCTACGTCTTGAATAGGTCCTAGAAAACTATTCATTAAAAATCAACGCCTTGTGTATGTCATTGAGAAATCTCATTCTTTTATAGTAAATAAGATCTATCGATCTTCTATGTCTTGGATGACCTTTAGTCTTCTACAAACTATTCGGTTCTAGTCAACATTTTTTCTTTGGGCGTATAGAAATAAGAGTTATTATTCTAAGGCCAATATCAACCTTAAATGACAACATATTTTATTTTGCACAAAATGTGTAACTTCTGCACATATTCCGAACACTTCTGTGATTTATTTTCTCAGATATTTTTTCTTCTTCTTGGCCCCAGCAACAGTAATAATACTCAGTAACTGCCGTTTCAGTGAAAAGTGTCAGCAGGTCACTTAAATATAATCAACTGTTTTGGCCACAAACGATATCAGCTAACATTGCCACCGAACTGCAACTGCAGAAAAATGAGGAGGAAGAAGACATGAAGAAGTGGAAGTTGAAGAAAATTGGCTAACTGAGGGCTATGTTGTTGTGGCTGCTGCTGTTGGATGTTGGATGTTGTGGTTCGGCTCAATGGTTGGTGGCGTTGGCCAAAGCCATAAATAAAATCAAAGTAGATCGATCAACACTCTCTGGTAATAAAATATTTTCACAGATCGTTTCGTTAATTGCCAAGCTTTAAGGCACAAAATTTCAAGCACACACACACACATATTTGGTCATCGATAATAAAAGTAACACTTTTGGTAAAAAAAAACAAAATATTATTACTTGGCTTTTGAGTTCAAAAAAATTGCTTTGAGGAGAGGGAAAAAACAACAGCAGCTCTAAACAACCACAACCGACTATCAACATCAACTCGGAACAAGAGATTGATCAATGGGTTTTTGAAAAAACGGCCAAAGGCACACAAAGCCAATAATAATAGCAGATCACAGCAAATGTCCCTTTAACTGGTAGGGAACAAAAAAATTGGTAACTGAGAAACAGTAACGCGAAAATAAGCTCATGAAAGACAAAAAAGCGATGAATGAATGAACGAATGTAAGACAAAAGGACAGACAGACACATAGACAATCAATACACAAGATGGATGGATAGATGAATGGCTATTTAAGTACTTCATGATTGTTGAGAGGGTATGTTTTCTTTGTTGGAGGAAAAAGCCCTGTAACATTAAATAGTGTGGTGGAGGGGATAAGGTAAGTATATAGGGTGACGATTGATCAGACATAACAACCTATTATTTATTTTAATAACTGGGAAAAACAATAACGTCGGAAACGTTATTAAAATACACTACACCTTGAAAACTATTTAAATTTTTTTTCCTGTGTCCGCAAAAAAAAAAGGTTTTTAAAAATCCATGCCTGTGAACGCTCTTAACATATTTTTAGAAAATTAATTTATTAATTAAATTTATTAATTAATGGACCTTAAAAAATTCAAAAAAAAGGCTTAGTAGAGAGTTTGTGGGAGTTGGTTTAAAATCGGATCAAATTACATCGCGTTTCAGCCAATTACCAACAGATGGCGCTGCGGTATATAGCACAGACACATACCATTTATGGTGAAGTGCAGATGTCGCCTTGTGTGTGTTTTGCAGACACGAATCAAAATGTGGTGAATTGCAGATGCAACCCTGTGTATTAAACGAGCCTCGCACAGGACACAGCATAACTGGAATAAAACAAAATCATAACGAAACTAACAAAAGGTGCTAATCGAGTAAAAAGAGCGATGTATTTTGGAAGTCATAGGCTTTGAGTATTTTTCAAAAGGCTCTTTCATGTCCTTCCAGGTGAAATGCACTAGAAGATTCCTGATTCCTGACATTCAAATAATCAACTTCGACATCGCAACGACAGGAGTAAGAGTTAGCAGTTAGAGTTTTTCCTGTGTCCGCAAAAAAAAAAGTTTTTTAAAAATCCATGCCTGTGAACGCTCTTAACATATTTTTAGAAAATTATTTGATTAATTAAATTTATTAATTAATGGACTTTAAAAAATCCAGAAAATCAGCCTTCGTTGAATTGAATGGCATCACAAAAAATTGAATTTTTATTCAAAAAATCTACGCCTATTGATAGAACTTAGAAAAATCCATGATTATCGATAGAAGTATTACGAACACATTCACATACTTAATATACCCTCCACTACAAGGTGAAGGGTATTAAAACGGAATTACAACAAAAGGTGGCAATACGTTTCAGTAACACAAAGCCAAAACAGTAGTCAAAACTAAGGTTACGATTTTGTTAACTTGTTTTTCGTTTTACGCTGTTCGTTCCTTCGTGTAGATCAAAGCCGAATTGCCGCCACTGAAAATTTAAGAAATATTTCGCATTTGTAATTGTTTTTGAACAAATAGTGATTGTGTGATTACTTTCCCAGTGTAGTATTCCCCGGGTGTTAGTAGTGAAACAGAGGAACAGTGGTTGTATTTGAAAATTTGGAGTTTCTCCAAAGTAAGCTTGAAAAAATAATTTTTATAAAGTCAAGCCTTGGCTAGGACCACGCCTTGTTCAGGTCTTAAAAAATATTTTTTATAAAGTCAAGCCGTGGGTAGGTCCACGCCTTGCTCAGGTCTTAAAAAATATTTTTCAAAATCCAAGCCTTGGGTAGGTCCACGCCTTGCTCAGGTCTTAAAAAATATTTTTCAAAATCCAAGCCTTGGGTAGGTCCACGCCTTGCTCAGGTCTTAAAAAATATTTTTCAAAATCCAAGCCTTGGGGAGGTCCACGCCTTGCTCAGGCCTTAAAAAATATTTTTTTCAAAATCCAAGCCTTGGGTAGGTCCACGCCTTGCTCAGGTCTTAAAAAATATTTTTCAAAATCCAAGCCTTGGGTAGTTCCAAGCCTTGCTAAGGCTTTAATTTTTTTTTTTCAAAATCCAAGCCTTGGTTAGGTCCACGCCTTGCTCAGGTCTTAAAAAATTATTTTTCAAAATCCAAGCCTTGGGTAGGTCCACGCCTTGCTCAGGTCTTAAAAAATATTTTTCAAAATCCAAGCCTTGGGTAGGTCCACGCTTCGCTCAGGTCTTAAAAAATATTTTAAACCAGTAAGGAAAGTAGTAAAGTCGGACTGGGCCAACTATATGATACCCTTCACCACTTTGGGTATATTGTACATATGTATCCTAGCAATCGTATGTCTATGTTCCCTCTTTTTCCAACCTATCCTAACTTTAATTCCATTCGAGCAGATTTAGAGCCGTCTGCGTAACATGGGGAACATTTATGGGAGATATGTCGAAATCAAAACCGATTTTCCCGAAACTCACTACTCATCATTCTAGACTCAAATCAGTACGCTATGCAAAATTTCGTGAAAATCGAAGGATATAAAGGAACTTTGGAGCACTATTTACCTAAAATCGGACGAAAATATATATGAGAGCTATATCTAAATCTCAACCGATTTTCACGAAATTTAACACACATCTTTCTAGAAATTTTGTGCAAATCGAAGGATACAAAGGGACTTTGGTGCACCATTTACATAAAATCGGACGAAAATATATATGGGAGCTATATCTAAATCTGAACCGATTTCCACGAAATTTAACACACATCATTTTAGACTTAATTTAGTACGCTATGCCAAATTTCGTGCAAATCGAAAGATATATGGGGACTTTGGTGCACCGTTTACATAAAATCGGACGAAAATATGTATGGGAGCTATATCTATATCTGAACCGATTTCCACGAAATTTGGCACATGTAATTCTGGACTTAATTCAGTACACTACGCAAAACTTCATGCAAATCGATAGATGTATAGGGACTTTGGTGCACCATTTACATAAAATCGGACGAAACTATATATGGGAGCTATATCTAAATCTAACCCGATTTCCTCGAAACTTGACACACGTCATTCTATACTCAATTCAATACACTATGCTAAATTTCGTCCAAATCGAAAGATATATGGGGACTTTGGTGCACCGTTTACATAAAATCGGGCGAAAATATTTATGGGAGCTATATCTATATCTGAACCGATTTCCACGAAATTTGGCACACGTAATTCTGGACTTAATTCAGATATATAGTGAGATATATAGTGACTTTCGTGCACCATCTATCTTAAATCGGACGAAAATATATATGGGAGCTATATCTAAATCCGAACCGATTTTTACGAAAGTTAGCGCACATCATTCTAGACTAATTCATTACGCTGTGCCAAATTTCGTGCAAATCGAATGATATTAAGGGGCTTTGGTGCACCAATTACCTTAAATGGGATGGAAAAATATATGGGAGCTATATCTAAATCTGAACCGATTTTTCCAAATTTCAATAGGGTTCGTCCCTGGGCCAAACAAGTGACTTGTGCCAAATTTCATACAATTCGGATAATTAATGCGAGCTGCACTTTGTTTACAATTTAACATGGTGACACCGAAGCCCATACATGATGTGCGATATGCTTCGTGAAAATCGTTCCAGATTCATATATAGCTCTCATATATATTTAGTCGTTTCTTTCGAAAAGGCGGAGTCTGTTAGGAGTCATATGTAGAATATAACCAAAGTGGTGAAGGGTATTATATAGTCGGCCCTGTCCGACTTTACTACTTTCCGTACTGGTTAGAATCCAAGCCGTGCTCAGGTCTTAAATAACATTATTTTTTTTAAATCCACGCCTTGTGTAGGTCCCTGAAAAATATCCTTTGAGTCACTTCCGCCTTCTTAACCACAGTACCTTTTGCATTCATTGTTTCCATCACGGATTCTCCTAGCCCAGGTGATTGCTGGTGACACACTATTTGGCAGCATTTGTAAATCAAGCGACAAATAGTTGTCTCTTTACACCTGAATCGAATTGTTTATCTAAAGTAAAACACCGAAAACAATCTATTTCTCACATCTTGTCACACGGCTGTGTGCAGCAGAACCACAACAACACCCCAAAGCGATTTGAAACATTTCACACACACACATGAACACACATAGATGCAGACTGACAACATCTGACATAGATTGTCGTCACCCAGACAATGTCGCTAAAGATTGTCGTCGTTCGGTAGTTCCTTTGCCTACCGACTCACTCACTCACTAAGTCACTTCAAGGAGTTTTTCAAGACTAATATGTCTTGGGGTTTTAAGAGGTGCTATTGTTGAGATCATTAATCGATCACTCCAAAAACACAAACACACACACGCAGACACATGCATACATGTTCACCAAATGGCCCACAATAGAGCAACGAACATTTCGGAGGCTTCGATGGCGTTTGAAGTTTTTCCAACACTTTGCGCCATGACAAACCGAGAGTCGTTTGCCGCCTCGCCGTCGATGTGTACTAGGAATCAAACACGATACACAATTCATCGTATGTTGAACATAAATCCTTCAAATGTTTCACATTCAAACAAGCGGTGACGGTGTTATAGTACTCCGGCTGCGTTATATGTTTTAGCGGTGCCAAGACTGCCAAACGGCGTCGCCAGCACTGAAACTCTGCGCTACACCTCCCTATATTCGTTTTCCACAACTTTGTTTTTGTATGTTTAGGCGGCAAAGTTTAGATGGCCTGGTCCAGAATATCAATGACACTCTGTGTGGTGGAGTGAAGTGAGGTCTATTGCCTGCAATGTTTGCCTGATGGCGTTGATTGTTTTCCCACTACCACAAATGGCAGCTAATTATGTCACGAAGCTGATAAATTATGCTGTATAACAACAATACCTGGATATTGTAATGAAAAGCAATCGAGAAGAAGCTGATACTGAAGAAAAAGCGGTAACGCCGCCTTCTTCTTCTTCTTAGGCGTTGTTGGCTATTTGGGCAGTTTTATTGGCTAAATGTTTAATGGACACATTATAGAGTTGTATGCCAGTCCTTAATTGGCCATAACATGCAGCGGATTGTGAAGTGTGATGAAATTAAATGGGGAGGGAAAATTAGAAAAAAAAACTAAATATTGGAATCGTGTGGTCAGTGATGAATATCACATGGAAGGCTATTACCAAAGCACAGATAATGGATAATTAGTGGAGATTTAGGATATATCTACATGGATAATGGAATTGAAGAAAACCAGTAAGGAAAGTAGTAAAGTCGGACTGAGCTGACTATATGATACCCCTCACCACTTTGGGTATATTCTACAAAGTCACCTAACAGACTTTTCGAAAGAACATTGACATGAAATTGAACTTTGGTGTACCACATACCTTAAATCGGACGAAAATATATATGAGAGATATGTGTAAATCTGAACCGATTTTCACGAAATTTAACAAACATCATTCTATACTGAATTCAGTATGCTATGCCAAATTTCGTGTAAATCGAAAAAAAAATATTTAAGGTCTTTGGCGCACCTTTTACCTTAAATCGGACGAAAATATATATGGGAGCTATATGTAAATCTGAACCGATTTTCACGAAAATTAGCGCACATTATTATAGACTCCATTTAGTACGCTATACCAAATTTCGTGCAAATAGAATGATATTTAGGGACTTTGGTGCACCAGTTACTTAAATCAGACGAAAATATATATGAGAGCTATATCTAAATCTGAACCGATTTTCACGAAACTTAGCGCACATCATTATAGACTCAATTTACTAAGATATGCCAAATGTCGTGCAAATCGAAAGATGTTTAGGGACTTTGGCGCACCATTTACCTTAAATCGGACGAAAACATATATGGGAGCTATATCTAAATCTTATCCCATTTCTACAAAAATTTAACATAAATCGTTTTAGGCTTAATTCATTACGCTATGCCAAATTTCGTGCATATCGAAAGATATATATGAACTTTAGTGCACCATTTACAAAAAATCGGACGAAAATATGTTTGAGAGCTATATCTAAATCTGAACCGATTTTCTCGAAACTTTGCACACATCATTCTAGAACAAATTCATTACGCTATGCCAAATTACGTGCAAATCGAAAGATATTTAGGGACTTTGGTGCACCATTTACCTTAAATCGGACGAAAATATATATGGGAGATATATCTAAATCTGAACCGATTTTCACGAAACTTAGCGCACATTATTATAGACTCCATTTTGTACGCTATACCAAATTTCGTGCAAATCGAAATATATTTAGGGACTTTGGTGCACCATTTACCTTAAATCGGACCAAAATATATATGGGAGCTATATTTACATCTGGACTGATTTTCACGAAACTTGGCAGACATCACTCTTGGCTCAATTCAGTACACCATGCCAAATTTCGTTAAAATCGAAGGATATATAGGGACGGTGGTGCACCATTTACATAAAATCGGACAAAAATATATATGAGAGCTATATCTAAATCTGAAGCGATATTCACGAAATTTAACACACATCGTTCTAGACTTAATTCTGTACGCTATGCCAAATTTCGTGCAAATCGAAGTATATATAGGGCCTTTGGTGCACTATTTACCTAAAATCGGACGAAAATATCTATGGGAGCTATATCTAAATCTGAACCGATTTTCACGAAACTTAACACACATCATTCTAGACCTAATACATTACGCTATGCCAAATTTCGTGCAAATCGAAAGATATATAGGGACTTTGGTACACCATTTACCATAAATCGGACGAAGATATATATGGGAGCTATATCTAAATCTGAACCGAATTTCAGGAAACTTAACTCACATCATTCTAGACCTAATTCAGTACGCTGTGCCAAATTTCGTGCAAATCGACCATTCTAGTCTCAATTCAAAACGTCATGCCAAATTTCGTGCAAATCGAAAGATATAGAGGGACTTTGGTGCCCAATTTACCTTGAATCGTACGAAATGGGAGCTATATCTAAATCTGAACCGATTTTCACGAAACTTTGCACACAACATTCTAGACCTTATTCATTATGCCGTGCCAAATTTCGTGCAAATTAAAATATTTCTAGGGACTTTATTGGACTATTTACGAAAAATCGGTCGAAGCTATATATGGGTGCTATATCTAAATCTAAACCGATTTTCACGAATCTTTGCACACATTATTCTAGACTTAATTTAGTACGCTGTGCCAAATTTCGTGCAATCGAAAGATATATAGGAATTTTGGTACACAATTTACCTTAAATCGGACCAATATATATATATGGGAGCTATATCTAAATCTGAACCGATTTTTCCCAATTTCAATAGGGTTCATCCTTGGGCCAAACTAATGAGCTTTGCCAAATTTTATCCAATTCGGATCATAAATGCGACCTGTACATTGTTTACAATTTAACACCAACAGACGGACGGACGGACGCACATGCATAAATTGACTCAGAAAGTTATTCTATGCATATTCTCAAAAGGAACCATAGGTCTATCTCGATTATTTTTGCCTGTTACAAACATATGCACAAAGACATAATACCCTGTACCACAGTGTGGTGAAGGGTATAAATACAAACTCCATGCCTTGTGTGGGTCCTTGAAAAAAAATATTTATAGACTCCAAGCCTTGTATGGGTCCTTGAACAAATTATTTATAGACTGTAAATCTTGTGTGGGCCCTTGAAAAAATATATCTTGAAAAAATAATTACAAACTCCACGCCTTGTGTGGTTCCTTGAACAAATTATTTATAGACTCCAAACCTTGTGTGGGTCCTTGAAAAAAAATATTTATAAATTAATTTCCCATTCAGTTGCGACATTACCTGTTTTCTTATTTTTGTTTAGAATATTCTCTAAAATCAGACATCATTGCCAACGACTGTATTAATGCTTTATGCTAAACAATAATTGCTACACACATTTTAGCACCACCAGCTCGAGACCATGGTCATAAGAATTATCCATAAGCTATGAGCAGAAATATATATGACCATACCATACCTCGCAAAGGCACCGAAACAAACCAATATTTTATAAATTGGCAGTTATAGTGCTGACAAATTTATATTTTATTGGCTTGACCGCAAAAAAAAAGAAGAAACAGAAAAGCCAGAAAACTGAAAACAAATTCAAACAATGCCGCCGCAGCAAACAAACAAAGAAGCAAATCGGCGAACGAAGGAACCACCATCGCCGCCTTCAACAGAAAATTGGTTGAGGAGGAGAAAATCGAAGTAAGGCACATATTTCCACTAGCTATGTAAGCCGTAAACAATGTTGGGTTACATGTGAAACCTATTTTTGGCTGCTGCTGCCGCAGACTATAACCACCCCCTCCATAGAGTATGGCCATAGAGAAGCATTACTCCTAAAACCATTCAGCTCATAACTTTGGCGGGATTTTTTACTTATTCGGCAAGAATAAGGAATAAAGGTAATCCAAACATTATTGGCATTAGTGTCCATTGTTTTTGCAGCAATATTTTGTGGTCGATATGCATGGCAACCTGATAGTGGCATGGGGAAGGAGCGAAAATATTGTACATCCACAAGAGTAGATAAAGTTGGCGGATTGTACCTGTGCAGTACGCCATTCTGCCAATTTAAGAATATTTTGCAATTTAAAACATAATTTTCAGAAACACACACACCTTCACATACACACACTATCACATACATATATATTTATTGCTTATCTATATGTCGTTTGCGTTTTGTGTCCAACGACCCACAAGTTGCACAAGAAAACGCATGGCCCACCGCTTCCAAACGCATCCAATAAATTGGCCAAACTCTATCATCAAACATGGAAGGTTGAGAAGATGGTACTGGTGCTGTTGTTGTTGTTGTTGGCGTTGGATCTTTTGGTGTCGTTTGGTGGCTACGTTGTGCTACTTTATGCCATCGTATATCAGCTGAAGAAGTGTGTGATGTAAATACCAAAATAAATGTACACAATATTTTATAAAATATGGAAATGTTGGATTTCTAATTCAAAGGATGCAAGTCGATCTCCCAATAAAGAGGGGGCTAAATGATTCCTCATTGCATATAACAACAATAGGTCTCCGATTACATAGGTCTTTAACAATATATTTTAATAAATCCACGACTTTTGCAGGCCCTTGAAACATATTTTTAATAAATCCACGCCATGTATAGGTCTTTGAAAATATTTTTTATTAAACCCACACCTTGCAGTATAGGTCTTTGAAAATATTTTTTATTAAACCCACACCTTGCAGTATAGGTCAAATTATAATTTTTTTCTGTGCGAAATTCATAGCGGCAACATAATCATAGCATTCGTCATAAAATTTGGCCCAACTGATTTTTATACCCTTCACCATACTTGACACACTCTAGAATGACGTGTGTCAAGTTTTAAGAAAATTGGTTCAGATTTAGATATAGCTCCCATATATATTTTCGTCCGATTTAAGTTAAATGGGGTACCAATGTCCCTATATATCTTTGGATTTGCACGAAATTTGACATATGATACCGAATTAGGTCCAAAATAACGTGTGTTAAGTTTCGAGAAAATCGGTTCAGATTTAGATGCAGCTCCCATATATATCTTCCTCCGATTTAAGGTAAATGGGGCACCCAAGCCCCTATATGTCTTTCGATTTGCGGGAAATTCTGCATAGTGTACTGAATAAGGTCAAGAATGACGTGTGTTAAGTTTCGAGAAAATCGGTTCAGATTTAGATATAGCTCCCATACATAGTTTTGTCCGATTTTATGCAAATGTTGCACCAAAGACCCTATATATCTTTAGATTTGCGGGAAATTCTGCATAGTGTACTGAATTGAGTTTAGAATGACATGTACCAAGTTTCGAGAAAATCGGGTCGGATTTATATATAGCTCCTATATATTTATTTGTCCGATTTAAGGTAAATGGGGCTCCAAAGTCCTATATATTTTTCGAATTGCACGAAATTTGGCATAGGGTACTAAATTAGGTCCAGAATGATGTGTGCTAAGTTTCGTGAAAATCGGTTCAGATTTAGCTAGAGCTCCCATCTTTTTACAAAATATAGAATAGGTTGCAGAACGGCAAGTGTTGGAATTGATGTTAGTCGGTTTACTTATAGATAAAGATCGCACATTTAAGTTCGTTCAATTTCATGTCAATGTTCCTTCGAAAAGGCGAGATCTGTTAGAAAACATCATATAGTCGGCCCATTCCGACTTTACTTCTTTCCTTACTTTCCTTAATAGAATTTTTATTGTTGAATTTGGAAGAAATCGGTTCAGATTTGAACATAGCTCCCATATATATTTTCATCCGATTTCAGGTTTAAGATACACCAGATCGGTAATATACTACGGATGGCGATGAGATTTGGTTTGTACCATTTTTTTTCGAGTCTACAAATAAGTGTGTCGAATTTGGTTCAAAGCGGTTCAGATTTAGATATAGCTCCAATGTATATGTTCTATCCGATTTCACGTCAAAGTAACTCCAAACCCACAAAATACATCCAATCATCTTAAAATTTAGTTTGCATGTTTTTTATAGGCTAAAAACAACTCAAAAAATTGTGGGTTCAGGTCGGGTCAAATTTAGATATAACATCCATATATATGTTCCGTCCGTCACGTTTAAACTACGCCAAAATCACCCGATCATAACGAAAATCAGAAATGTCTCTGCCAAATTTGATTCAAATCGTATCTGATTTAGATATAGTTCTCATATATATCTTTTATCCGCCCTTTTGAAAAATTATATTTTAGAAGAAAAGTTAGAGCTTCGTCCGCAGAAGGTGGAATAGGCAGTTTCTTTTCTTTTACCAAATTCAAAGTTTTTATTAGGTGCCGCATTTTCTGAACAATTCTTAAGCAAAAAAATTTTAATCCGAATATAGCCATTCATGATTTTTGTCATTGAAAACATTCATGTTTCTGTGACATTTTCCCAACTTTGCGCTAAGAGGTCATATTGGGTCATTTTTTAACTAATAATAGGTTTCTAAAAATATTTTTTAAAAAATGTACGCCATTTTTGGTTATTGAAAAAAATATTTTTTATTAATATACCATTCCCCTCCTACCATTTTTGCTGCTTTATTAATTCCCCTACATATTCCCACCAACATTTGATATCATTATTAAATTACCAACAATTATCTGAATCATTAGCTCATGCCATAAATTACACCCCGGTTAACCATTATCGAATCAACACTTTGTTCGCGCTCTAAAATAAAGACTCTTGGTATCTCAATTTATTTTTTATTTTTTTTTGTTCTAGAACCACACATGGAATATTGAGCATGCAACATGCTAACCTGGTAGCCAGGATCACCAATGTGCCACAACGAACGACAACAACAACAACAGCCAACAAGAGTGTATCAAACGTATTGATTACATACAATATTGTAATTAGCCACAAGCAAAGTTAAGCAAACAAGCCGAACACAGCGCTGAAGACTGGTGGTGTTGTCGGTCTGTGTGCGCCTCGTTGGCTTCTTAGCTACTGCTACAGTTGCTGATCATTATTGTCGGTTGCCGTTGTTGTTGCTGCTGCTGCTGCCAATGCAACTTGCTGTTGCTCTAAATCAATATCAGTTCATTCGGTTAACAGCAACAACAAATTGCGTGTTTTGTGTCAGTTTGAAAGTTTCGAGGGGGTTTTCTATGTGAGAGACCCATCCACAATTGACTATCCATTTCATGCCACTGCGCCATGGATATGGCTATCGAAGAACCATGGCCACAGTCTACGAGGATATGGAGCAAATGCTATGTGTCGTCTGTTTAAGCAGCATGACAAGCAGGATGATCCACCAATGAACGAATGGATGAATGAATGCATTACTTACGCTCACTCAACGGATTGCCACCTGGCAATCGTCGGCATATCATGTTACCGACAGCAGCAAACGATCCAACAAATATTGGCAGTGTTTGGCTGGCAGCCACTCTAATTTGAAACTGTGTATGGCGGCATACATAAATATCAATTTACTGTTGATTTGCCACCTCTTGGAGATGTGGAAAAGAAAAATTATTTCCAAGTTGGATAATAACCAGTAAGGAAAATAGTAAAGTCGGACGGGGCCGACTATATGATACCCTTCACCACTTTGGATATATTCTACATACGTATCCTAACAGACGTCGCCTTTTCGAAGGAACATTGACATGAAATTGAGCGAACTTAAATCTGAATCTAACCCGATTTTCCCGAAACTTAACACTCGAGCTATGGTAGGGTCAGATTTCCATCTCAAAGGCACGAA
>NW_026886675.1:0-79958 GCF_032173495.1 Musca vetustissima | reverse complement strand
TGAGATAGAACGCCAAAATTTTGCATATAGTCGTCTTTTGTCTGCAGGCAGGTCAAGTTAGATGATGGGCTATATCGGTCCACGTTTAGGCATAGCTCCCATATAAGGGTACCCCCAAATTTTCAGTATTTGGGGTTCAACTGAATTCGCTGAAATTTGGTACATTGAGTTCTTTTTGGATACCAAATTTCTCCACTATAAATTATAAATATAAGTCCACTTTTTCTGGTAGCCCCCATAGGACGGTACCTCTCAACTTTCAGTTTTTGGGAGGTTTTGATCAGATTTTTTCACCGAATTGGCTGTAATTTAGTACTTTGAGTATCAAATCAAATCTCTCCACAAAAAATTATAAATATAGTTTTTTTGAGTTCTTAATTTAGTACTTTGAGTATCAAATCTCTCCCCACAAAAAATTATAAATATAGGTCTATTTTTTCGGGTAGCCCTCATATAAGGGTACCCCCAATTTACGGTATTTCGGGGTTATTGAGCCCGTTTTTCAACCGAATTCGCTGAAATTTGGTACTTTGAGTTCTTATTGCTTAGCAAATCTCTCCACTAAAAATTATATAAATAGGTCCATTTTTTCGGGTAGCCCCCATATAAGGGTACCCTCAAATTTTCGGTATTTTGGGGTTCTTGAGCACGGTTTTCAACCGAATTCGCTGTAATTTGGTATTTGTAGTCATATATTGTAACAAATCTTCCCACCAAAAATTAATAATATTCACCCCTATTAGGAGTAGTCCCCTTATAACCCCCTTTTTATATTAAAATAGTTAGCGGATTTTTTTCCGTGTATTGAGGTTATCACATATAACAGTATTACACCATAGTAGGGAGGATATTCGGTAGACGAAATTTTCAGTTCATAGCCTACATAGTATGGAATTCTAAAACGATTTTGTCGATTTAGCCATATGTTGTAATAATTTTTCTCTTGGAGGATATCGACATAAAAACTAAAACGTGAGGTTTGAGAATGAACTGTATCGACCCGCATTTAGGACCAGGTCCTATACAAAACATCCTTCCTATTTAATATTTAGCGTGATGGACGGTATTGGGATTCAAAAATAAAATATTAGCTTGGAACTTGAGCTTTATCGGCCCTTAATTAGGCCTAACCCCTTATATAAGAAAACACCAAGTAGTTGCTAATTCCTACACAATGTTGTCAATATTGGTCCCGCTTTTGTATGCCTCATATATAATACTTCCCTCTAAATTGGAGTATTTTCAGGATTTTGTACAAATGTTTCACCGTACCATGCGTTAATAATATATGTCAACATTTTAGGGTTTTGAGATTTTAGGAACCCCCATTGAAATTGCTGAATTTTCTATTTGGTTTACAACAATCGATTGGAAGAATTGTCGTTAAAAGTATATTTCCTATGTTTTCATTTCAAAAATTTGTCAGTACTTAACGCTTTTTTACTTGTTCAAAAGTACCTCCATATCTCAATTCAACACACCAATTCTTACCGCAACAAAAATCTAGTTCTATACTAAATTTGGTATATCGAAAAAATTCCACATATCAAATATAGGTTGAACTAAATCAAAATGTATTACCCAATGTGAGCATTCCAGCTCTATCGGTTTTTACTCTAAATCCAAATTGTACCAAATCTAGTGCCATTTTGTAAATATTTCCAAAACTTACTACATACCCCAATCCAAAACCCCTATAGTGATTCTAACTCCAAATGTCAAGATTCGAGTGATCCCAATCCTATACCACAACAAAGATCCTAACTCAAACATTCAGGATCCCAGCTCTATCAGTTCTCCCAGAATTCAAATCCACATTTGGTACCATTTTGTACACATTAGTACTAATTTTCAAAACTTTCTAAATATCTCAATCCTACACTCCAACTCTAAATTTCAGAATTCCAGCTTGGAATTCCATTTGGTACACATTTCCAAAACGTCCTACATCGGTTCACTCAAAATTCGAATTGTTCCAAATTTAGGAATTTCCAAAACTTTATAAAAAGCTCATTTCTACCCCCTAACAATGATCCTAACTTCAAATGTATATATTGGTACAATATATACACATTATTACGAAGTTCCAAAACCCCAATAATGATCCTAACTCTAAATTTCAGAATACCACTTCTATCGGTTCACCCAGATCAAAATTGTACCAATTATTGTACCATTTAGTACTTTTCGTACACATAAGTAAACAATTTTCCAAACCCACGTACATATCCCAATCCTACACTCCGACAGTAATGTTAATTTCAAATTTTAGGACTCCAGCTCCATTTGTACCTGCAAATTAACTTTTTACCAAATATAGTATCATATAGTACTTTTTGTACTCATAAGTACACACTTTCAAAACCATCTCATTATATCAACCCTACTTGTTAACCTTAATTCGCATTCCAAATTTCAAGTTTTTATTTAGTACATTTTAGTACTTTTCGGATATTTATATTTCGAGTGTCCATAAAGATTCTAGCTTCAGCTTCTCGGTCGACCTTAATTTCACGTTCCTTGAGGATTCCATTCAAGCGCTATTCTGGTTATTCTATTTTAAATTTTTAAGGTGTGGCCAAATAATCTTCATTACCTTCGTTTAATCAGCTTTTATATGGGTTACTGGTTCGTAAGTGCTGGGTCAGAATATACTGTCATTTCTGTATAACCACTTACAAGTTCCATTGTTTCCTAGATGGCTGAATGTTTCGACGTATTCAATTGTGAATTTTTCCGCCTTAGTTTTCTTGTTATAATTCTCAAGTCCAACATTGTGAGCCAGTCTCTAAAAGTTTTTCAATTTTGACTGCGTGTTTGGTATCTTGTTGAAGAGAGAAAGCCAATATCATCCACATGATCTATGTCTTCGAACTGTCGTTACGCTTCTTCGCTAAGAACAGACATCATTCATTATTTCATCCACTACAATTGTGAACAGTAGGAGTGACTGAGGGCATACTTGTTTCTTGGTGGGGAAAACGAAATCCATTATTTTTATATGAACTAGGACTTTATTCAACATGTTTCGGAATATTCGATTTGGGCCAAATCAATTTTTTGACAGTAGAGATCAGAATTTAGCGTTTGACCATATGGAAGCAACTCATAATTAATAATCCCCTCCCAGTCCCACCAAATGCATAGCTGAACCTTCCTGGCCGTTAGTCCTGCTTTGGCCACCGTTTGAGGTGCTTCACCGCTATTTATCAAGATAGTTTTCGCACAGGGTTATCATATGTGATCCCTTTCTCATCTCCAGTCACCATCCGTTTAAGAAATAGGTCTATCTCATTCCGTT
The DNA here is from genome assembly GCF_032173495.1 of Musca vetustissima. Lineage (NCBI taxonomy): Eukaryota > Metazoa > Arthropoda > Insecta > Diptera > Muscidae > Musca > Musca vetustissima. The sequence goes on along the minus strand of NW_026886675.1, from coordinate 76,657 downwards.
TGGCCAAGGCTTCGCAGATGGAAATTCGATGCATCCAATTTTTGTACCCTCCACCATAGTATAGAGGGTATATTAATTTTGTTTTTCCGTTTGTAACTCATCGAAATAATCATTTCCGACCCTATAAAGTATATATATTCTTGATCAGCGTAAAATTCCATGACGATATAGCCATGTCCGTCTGTCTGTTGTAATCACTCTAGAATCTAAACGAATTGAGATAGATAGCCAAAATTTTGCATAGAGTCGTCTTTTGTCTGCAGGCAGGTCAAGTTCGATGATGGGCTTTATCGGTCCACGTTTAGGCATAGCTCCTATATAAGGGTACCCCCAAATTTTCGCTATTTTGGGGTTCTTGATCGCGTTTTTCAACCGAATTCGCTGAAATTTGCAACATTGGGTTCTTATTGGGTACTTAATGTCTCCACAAAAAATTATAAATATAGGTCCACTTTTTCTGGTAGCCCCAATATAACAGTACCTCCTAATTGACAATATTTTGGGGATCTTGATCGTATTTATCCGCCGCATTAGCTGTAATTTAGTATTTTGAGTTCTTATTAGGTACCAAATTTCTCCACAAAAAATTATGAATATAGGTCCATTTTTTCGGATAGCTCCCATATAAGGGTACTCCCCAATTTTCGGTATTTTGGGTTTCTTGAAATCGCTTTTCAATCGAATTCGCTGAAATTTGGTACATAGCGTTCTTATTGGATACCAAATTTCTCCACTTAAAACTATAAACATAGGTCAAATTTTTCTGGTAGCCCCTATATAAGGGTACCCCCAATTTTCGCTATTTTGAGGTTCTTGTGCACGTTTTTCAACCGAATTCGCTGAAATTTGGTATTTTGTAGTCGTATATGGTAACAAATTTCCCTACGAAAAATTATTAATATGCACCCCCTTTTTGGGGTAGTCCCATATAACCCCCTTTTTATACCCTTCACCACACTGTGGTACAGGGTATTATGTCTTTGTGCATATGTTTGTAACAGGCAAAAATAATCGAGATAGACCCATGGTTCCTTTTGAGAATATGCATAGAATCACTTTCTGAGTCGATTTATGCATGTCCGTCCGTCCGTCTGTCTGTCTGTCCATGTTAAATTGTAAACAAAGTACAGGTCGCATTTATGATCCGAATTGGATGAAATTTGGCATAGGTCACTTATTCGGCCCAAGGACGAACCCTATTGAAATTGGGAAAAATCGGTTCAGATTTAGATATAGCTCCCATATATATATTTAACCGATTTAATGTAAACGGTCCCTATATATCTTTCGATTTGCACGAAATTTGGTACAGGCCTATAATGATGTCTGCCAAGTTTCGAGAAAATCTGTCCAGATTTAGATATAGCTCCCATATATAGTTTCGTCCGATTTCATGTAAATGGTGCACCAAAGTCCCTATATATCCTTCGATTTGCACGAAATTTGGCATAACGTACTGAATTGAGTCTAGAATGATGTCTGCCAAGTTACGTGAAAATAGGTCAAGATTTACATATAGCTCCCATATATAGTTTCGTCCGATTTCATGTAAATGGTGCACCAAAGTCCCTATATATCCTTCGATTTGCACGAAATTTTGCATAACGTACTGAATTGAGCCTAGAGTGATGTCTGCCAAGTTTCGAGAAAATCAGTCCAGATTTCTATATAGCTCCCACATATAGTTTCGTCCGATTTCATGTAAATGTTGCACCAAAGTCCCTATATATCTTTCGTTTTGCACAAAATTTGGCATAACGTACTGAATTGAGCTTAAAGTGATGTCTGCGTTGTTTCGTGAAAATCGGTCCAGATTTAAATATAGCTCCCTTTTATTATAGATTGATTTTAAGTAATTGACGCACCAAAAACCAATAGGAACAAAACGTTCTGAAATTAGTATAACCTATCCTGTGACAAGTTTGTTTGAAATCGCTTAATATTTGGATAGAGCTTCCATATATATATTTTCGCCCGATTTCAAGTAAATTAGGCATCAAACTCCTCATGTTAGTCAGTTTGACATCAAATTTTGCACAACGTACAAAATTGAGCATATAATTATGTAGTTGCGTTTTCTAGAAGTACAGACATAGCCCAACGGATGACCCATTTATATTTGTTTGAAGTCGATTTACATACTTTATGGATAGATCTACGTAGATTCACATTTAGATAAATATCACATATTTTATTTCATCCAATTTCATGCTAATAGTCCTGTTTAATATACCCATAGTGGTGAAGGGTATCATATAGTCGGCCGCGTCCGACTTTACTACTTTCCTTACTGGTTATTTATATTAAAATAGTTATGCAATTTGTTCCGCGTTTTGGGTTTGGTTTTAAGACTCTTTTGTAATCATATCACCTGCGGAGGATATCGAAATAAAAAACTAGAACGTAAGGTTCGATAATGAACTATATATGAACTATAACCCGTATTTAGACCTAGCCCCTGTGTGGGAGGCACCAGAAGGAGTGGACCGATATTCCTCATCTTCGAACTTGAACTAAGTTTGGAAGAAATAATAAGATGGCCAAAGTTTGGATGAAATCAAAATTTTATGAAACAAATTTGGTCCAAAGAAACATGGGGTCTAGAACTTTTTTGACCGTATCAATATATCGATGGGGCACATTTTCACCATGTTAAAGTGTATACGCCCTCATTAGCCATAAGGCTGAGGGTATAATTATCCATTAAAAATTTCTGAAATTTGTATTATGGTTTTCATAATCCGTTTTTAGAAATGTCGGTATAGGTTCACATTTTGATATGTTCCCTATACTTTCATTTCTAGTACATGTCATTATATCTATGGTGGAGGGTATCCAAAGTTCGCTCCGGCCGAACTTAACGCTTTTTCACTTGTTTTCTGTTAGCTTAGTTTTTAATCCAGCTTTTTTAAAACAGTTTTATGGTCGACTTTTAGCTCCTAACCCATTTGAAACAAACTTGTTTGCTCTCCACCATGAGGATAGGAGAAAACTCATGTTATGTTATGACCTTGATTATACCGAAAAAGACGTGAGCAAAATAACTTTACCTAATATCGAATATAGCGTTTTATGTGGCAATACCAAAAAAACGGGAATCAATATTGATCATTTGGGGTAGTGAAATCATTTTAGTACCGAGATGTGGGGGTACCGTTATATGGGGGCTATACTCAAACTTAGTCCAATATTAATAATTTTGTAGTGCAATGATGTGATGTACAACGAGAACCCAAAATACCAAGTTATAGCCAATTCGGTGGAAAAACGTGTCCCAAATCCCAAAAATATCGAATATTGGGGGGTACCGTTATATAAGGTCCACCCTGAAACTTGGGACAATATTAATAGTTTTTAGTACGCAGATGTGCTATGCAATGAAAATCGGTTAATGGACCAATAAATATTTGTGGCTGTTTTCGAATCGCTATATGTTATATGGATGTACATATGTGATCGATGTACATCGATATTTAATATTATTATAATGTTGTTTGGTATGAAGGCGCAAATGTTGAGCAGTAGCAGTTGTGTCGGGTATTTCGTATGCTAAACCCTTGCTGGAGGGTATAAAATGTTCGGACGGGACAAACTTGCTTGTTCAACCTTAACCAACCTATGACACAGTATACTGTGTATATATTTGTAAAATACAAAAATGTATAGAATCACTTTCTGAGTAGAGTCGTTTTTAGGCCCTAGAACGAACTATATATTCACTGTGCAACCCTTTCGAAAAGTTCAAATATTTCCCCCCTAATATTCTGAAAAAGAAAACTAATTCTGAAGTGTCAGAAACAAAAGTGATTTACTTAACTTCAAATCGCGTGACATTATTTTTGCAGACTTCTTAAAACAAACAAAATTTGCAAACAGATTAACTTTTTGCAATAAAACTTCAAATGGCACATATGACACAAAAGTCAAGGAGTAAATTGTTGATATGAGTCACAGGGAGTAGGGCAAACAAAACAATTAGTCCAACACAAGAAAGAAACGACAAAGACATGAAATTTTTGAAGTGAAATTACCAGAGAAGAAATGTTAGCGGCACATGATTAAATGCCAAACAAAAGTAATTTGAATATTACAATTCTTTCTTTTTAGTAGTAGCCACAGTAGGTAATGGAAACCAAATAAAATAAATCGACAACTTCATAAGAGAAAAGAGAGCAAAGTAAAAATCTACAGAGTGAAAATGTATAAGTTTGATTAACCCTTATGAAAATAAGATTGTAAAACCAACTTGTATTATACCCTTCACCACACAGTGCGGTACAGGGTATTATGTCTTTGTGCATATATTTGTAACAGGCAAAAGGAAACGAGATAGACCCATGGTTCCTTTTGAGAACCGATTTATGCATGCATGTCCGTCCGTCCGTCTTTCCGTCTGTATATGTTAAATTGTAAACAAGGTACAGTTCGCATTTATGATCCGATTTGGATGAAATTTCGCACAAGTCACTTAATTGGCCTAAGGACGAACCCTATTGAAATTGAAGAAAATCGGGTCAGATTTGGATAAAGCTCCCATATATATTTTCGTCCGATTTTATGCCAATGGTGGACCAAAGTCCCTTAATATATTTCGATTTGTAGAAATTTGGAGTAGAGTACGGAATTAGGTCGAGAATGATGTGTGCTAAGTTTCGTAAAAATCCATTCTGAATCGATTTGATAACAGAAACCCGGAAATAGGGTGTAAGATGTTGTATTACCTGTTCAATATAGTAAATACCCAAATAAATACCCACAAATGGGTATTGCATTTCTTAATATCGCGATATTAACACTAGAACGCCGAAGGCGGTCATTTTGACCGCATTCCAATTTCAAGTACAAAAGCAACTGTGCATTTAATGACACTTTTTTTTTAAAAATTTGGTGACTTTTTGTACCTCACAGAATTACATTTATTATAAAAAATTCACCAAATTTAAAAAAAAAGTATCATTAATGCACACTTGCTTTTGTACTTGAAATTGGAAAGCGGTCAAAATGTCCGCCTTCGGCGTTCTAGTGTTAATATCACGATATTAAGAAATGCAATACCCATTTGTGGGTATTTATTTGGGTATTTAATATATTGAACAGGTAATACAACATCATACACCCTATTTCCGGGTTTCTGTTATCAAATCGATTCAGAATGGATAGTTTTACGATACTTTAAAGACGTGGATAAATACTGGGGTAAATCCCGAGTTTTTACCCAAAAATTGGGTATAAACTCATTAACTGCCGAACCACTTGACATAGGCGGCCAAAATTTTGCATACATGTTTTTAATGTCAAAGCAAATCCGAAATGGGTTCCCTAGGTCCAAGTTTTGATATAGCCCCCATATAACCGTATCTCCCGATTTAAGGTATTTTTTGTCTATTAGACACATTTTAAAACCAAATTGACTGTAATTTGGATACCAATTGGGTACCAAATGTCCATGCAAAAATGTATGTATGTAGGTCCACGTTTACTGGTAGCCTCCATACAAAGGTACCCCTATTTTGAGTATTTACCCAAACATTGGTTATAAACTCATTAACTGCCGAACCACTTGACATATCCGGCCAAAATTTGGCTCAAATGGTTTTTATATCAATACAAGTAACCATGTGGGAAATGGGGTCCCTGGGTCCATGTTTTGATATAGCGCCCATAAAACCGTATCTCCCGATTTAAGGTATTTTTTGTCTAATAGACACATTTTACAACCAAATTGGCACAGAGAGTTCTTTTTGGGCACCAAATGTCCATGCAAAAATTTATGTATGTAGGCCCAAGTTTACTGGTAGCCCCCATACAAAGGTTTCCCTATTTTGAGTATTTACCCAAAAATTGGGTATAAACTCATTAACTGCGGAACCACATGACATAGGCGGCCAAAATTTTGCACACATGTTTTAATGTCAAATATAGAAATAGAAATCCAAAATGGGGCCCTGGGTCCAAGTTTTTATATAGCCCCCATAAAACAGTATCTCCCGATGTAAGGTATTTTTTGTCTATAAATATGAGTATACCTACATGGCTCTATTACTAGCATTGCACTACCATAACTATGTTATGTGTGGAATAATAAAAAAATCATTATTACCAACACCTAAAGCCAAAAAATTGAAAACAACTATATGCATTTGTCGTGGATCAAGGGACAATACCGGCAAATGATTTGTTACCAATATGACTCTGTTGACCATTTCTCACAGAGGGTCACATACGACATCGACGTTTAATGTTTTCTGAATGTTATCCATACTCTGTTGCCTCCGATTGGGAGGATGCTTTCCCAGCAAATACAATTACATGGATAAAACAAAACGTATAAATTAGCATAACAACAAATATGTAAAGCAGATAGTGTTTAAGTCGGACATAGATGCCTTTGACAGGATTTGTGAGCCCTTATATTTATTCAAAATCAATTAAAAACGATTTTAAGTTTGGCCAGACCGAACTTTTTATACTCTACACCATGAGGATGACGATAAAAATATCTAAAATTAATGGGGTCTCCTAAGAGAAAGCTCATGTTATGATAGAACCTTGAGAATAGCAAAATATACGCGAGAAAAAGATATATAATAATATGGGGCTATAATTAAACCGTGATCAATAATAGTATTTTTTGGTAGTGAGATTTGACAGCCGACCGATTTTTATCTACATGGTGCACCTAACACCCAACATTCGTCCGATTCCGCTCCAAATTTATGTGAATCAAGTTTTGTGGAAATCGATTCAGATTTTGTTATAGCTCCCATACATAGTTTCATCCGATTTTTGGTAAATGGTGCACCAAACTCCCGATTGATACAAACTTTTGCACATCGTATTGAAATATGTCCATATTGACGTATACTAAGTTTTATGTAAATCAGTTCAGATTTAGATTTTTTAGCGTTCGATTTTTAGTAAAGGGTGCACCAAAATCTCAATATCTAAAATTAATGGGGACTCCTAAGAGAAAACTCATGTTAAGATTGGACCTTGAGAATAGCGAAATATACCCGAGAAAAAGATATATAATAATATTGGAGCTATAATTAAACCCTGATGAATAATAATATTTTTGGTAGTGAGATTTGACAGCCGACCGATTTTTATCTACATGGTGCACGTAACACCCAACATTCGTCCTATTCCGGTCCAAATTTATGTGAATCAAGTTTTGTGGAAATCGGTTCAGATTTTGATATAGCTCCCATATATAGTTTCATCCGATTTTTGGTAAATGGTGCACAAAACTCCCGATTGATACAAAATTTTGCACATCGTATTGAAATATGTCCATATTGACGTATACGAAGTTTTATGTAAAACGGTTCAGATTTATATTTTTTTAGCGTTCGATTTTTAGTAAAGGGCTCACAAAATCTCAATATTTGTCCCATTTATATAAAATTTTGCATAGTGTACTGAGTTAAGTCCAGTTTGATGTCCGTGTCCGTCGGATCAGATTTAGATATAGCTCCCATATGTATTTTCATCCGATTTTATGTAAGGGTGCAACGAAGAGCCTACGTTTATTTGATTTACACAAAATTTGGCTGAGGTGTGTTTAGAGTGATGTGTATTAATGTTGCAAAAATCGGTGTAGATTTAGATGTATCTCCCATGATTTTGTGTAAATGGTGCACCGATGAGTCTACGTGTTTTCGATATACACAAAATAAAATAGTGGACAGCGCACTGCGCTGCAACATACCAAATAATTGTTATGGTTGCTCAATTAGGTCCAGATTTAAATATACATTATTTTTCTCGATTTCATACAAATGGTACACAAAAGAATCTGATTGAGATGCAATATTTCATTGATTTCAGAATGGAATGTGAATGGGGTTTTTAATTGGTTCAAATATCTATGTAGATCACACAATTATTTACATTCCATTTCTATGGTAATCTAAAGATTATATGTCTGTTCGATCTACAGGATATTGTATATATAAGCATGTTCGAGCTTTTAAACTTTCCTTACTGGTTTATGGTGGCTATTTGAATATATTAACCTGCATTGAATAACTTATTTTGTTATTTTTTCACCAGGAATCCGATATTTCAATTTATAGCCACTTCTATGAAAAGTTTGGGTTACAAAAATATTAATTACCAAAAAGGGATGGGACCTTTAAGTGGGGGATATTTTAAAACTTGGACCTATATGTAAATCAAATTACAGCCAATTCGGTAGAAAAACTGGTCCAAGCCTTCAAAGTAGCGAATAATAGAGGGTACCCGGAAACTTGGCCCAATATCCATAATGTTTTGGTATTAGATTTTATACTCAATGAGAATCGAAAATATTACAGTCAAGTTGGTAGATACACGCGCCCAACCACCCCAAAATAACGAATAAAGGGGTTGTATATAAAAACTACCGATGGAAAATATGTCATAGGTTAAAGTTCGGAGATATGTTGTGATCATTTTTTGCCGGTGACCCTATTATACATTAAGAGATTGCTCTTGATTTGTAAAGATTAAATTTTTTGAGATTACATTTAATAGGTATTTAGCTCGATTTTTTCTTTTCTTTGAGCTCGATTTTCTCTTCTTTAGAGTTTGCTGGGTTAAATTGTGCATTGATTTCACATTACTTGTGTTGCTGAAACAAACTAATGTGTACTCCAAAGTCCCCAAAACTCATCCCTCGCCCTTTTCATAGTTGTTCAATTCGGTAATGTTGTATTTTATGGTGTTGTTATTTAAAATTTTAAGACAGAGAAACAACAACATCATTGAATACAACAAGCGAAAATGACAAGAAATTATTAATTTTTTTGCACAAATATTGTAACAACAATCGAACTACAACAACAACAACTGCAACATTATCAATAAACATAAAATCCAACAACAAATCGTTCGGCCCGACATTATTTAAAAGACATCTTCGATATTGGTAACAGCAACAACAACAGCATGCTCACAAAGTATTGTCATATCGTCATGGACTCTGGGTTTCCAACAAAATTATATCCTCGAACAGAGGGATGCAGCGAAGTCAATGTGTTTGGTTACTGCTTCTTTCTCAAACGCGATTGACAATGACCAAAACCAAAGACGTGTTGTTGTCGTCGTTAGTTTGCAATGGATTGGAAGCCTTCGAGCTACCTCAGCTGGGTTGGGTAAGAGCCTGGCTGGCCAACGAAGCGAGCAATGAAAGGGGCAATTTTGTGACTTTGTAAAATTTTTGGCGACGAGTTTGCACAACATGCTCTCACGTTGAGTTGTTATTAACGCGCACTGTGTTGAAGACGCCACAAAGCCGCCGATCGTCATCATCGCCGTCGTTTGCCTGGGACTTTCTTTAGACAATTTACTACCGCCATATGCACGTTACGAGAATGTACATGATAATTCCGTTGTTCCCTGAGTACGTGGTACGTGTTCTGATCTTATGTTGCTGTTGTTGTTTTTTTTTTCGTTTTCTTGTTGGCTCCTTTGCTTATGACCACCGACCACTTCTGTCCTGCCTTTATGTCCGTCCCGTCTTCAAATGGCGAGCGAATTGAAATTGAATAAATGTATTTTATTGTCTCTGTGTTTTTCACTTGGTTGTCGTTGTTATCGCTGATGTCGTTGGTTTTTATTTCCCCTTTTTTTGTTCCGAATGCTTCGCCATGCTGGCAATTGTTGCCGTCGTCATCGTTCGGTTTAAGTATCCAGCCGTGCTAAAATTGTTTTGACTTAAATTGCATGAAATCTCATTAAACTGGGGTTTCCTTCCACCAGCGGTAACAACCAACGCACTAGAACACATAATGAATGTCTTTCAATGGGGTGCAAACGAATTGAATGAAATTGAAATTTTCTAATTTTTAATGAAATAATTTACAATAGTTTTTTGCTAATCAATCATGTGATAAACTGTAGTATTGGTATGCAAGATTTTCTCAGAGTATGGTTAAAAAATGTGTCATAGAAAATATGTTATTTCGTTGATTTCTTGTAAATGGGTAAGGCTAAAGGATGCTAGAATGCCTTGTTAGTGGTCGTTTCACTCGGAAACCCATGGTCCAGTGGAAAAGGAAAAGGGGGAGAGATGTTAAAGTGTGAAAAGAAGGGGGTTTGAGGCATGCAATGGGTCTGTGGTTAGGTTAAAAAATCATTCAAGATAAGTTTTTGACAAAAATATAAATGATGATGGAATCAATGTCTATGAAAATGGCCTGGGTGTCAATTTCGCATTTACTAAACATTCGAAGTTTCCTACTGCTAAGCATTGGACAACTACAGAGTAGATGCTAGATCGTTTTTATCGAAAGAATGCAGCATCAATAAATTACCAGTCATATGTTTTTTGAGGTTGTGCGTACAGATTCCTCATGCCACCTTATTTCTTCTTTCTCGAAGCATATCTTACGGACTCGGCCAATACAATAGCTCCTACAAATTCTTCTTAATATATTTTGTTATCCTTTTGTTTCAACAAAATTGACTGCAATGTTATATTTTAGATTTTTATCAATATGGGTTGAAGGTTTTGGGTACTCTCCAAGTAATGGTACCCTCCCCATTATTCGGGTTTTTGGAGTTTGAAGTTTTTCAACGGAGTTGGCTCCTTTTATCTTTCAGGTTGCATCTTTCTACAAAAAAATAGCAATATCGGTTTTGGTGTAGTTTTGGTGTACCGGAAGTTGGTTGACATAGCCTCCATAAAAAAGCCTCAGTAATTTAGAAGCTTTTCGACTAATTTCCCAATGATGTTACTGTCATTTGGTAATCACTGTTCTTAGAGAACATACCTTAGTATTGTGATTATAAAATGTCGCGAGCTTACTGCACAGTAACCTGCTGCATTTTGCATCCTCGGCATGTCTGCGCTATTTTTTTAAATATCCCCATACAAATGTGCCGTTTAATTTTCGTGATTTTAAAGTTCCAGTCCCGATTTTCAAACCTGAGTATCTTTAATTTGGAACTACAAACCTACTATGTTCAACAATATGAATGTAGTCGTTTGAAAGACCTATTTGCTTCTCAAAATAATCTACACAAAGAAGCAGACCTTTTTGGAGATTTTCGAAAGAATGAGCAAATTTTCGAACTTGTTAAAAATATTCTTCGAATTTCTTGAATATTCAATGCTGCATTTAAACATAAATTTAAAATGTGAGAGGAACAATGAGTGTATACTGCAGAAGTGAGTTTTGATTTAATAATGGTCACTCCATCACACCAGTATAATAGCCGGACATATTATACGCGCCGTCATATCCTTGACTTATCGAAAAATTGTTGGATTCAAACCCAACCAAATTATTGTGGTTATTATGACGGGCGATAATTATTTTCCTGTTCATCCTGCTACTTCCACGTAGAAATCCCGACAATTCGGGATATTGGAGGACAAAAACATATGCAAACAAGTAAGGAAAGTAGTAAAGTCGGACTGGGCCGACTATATGATACCCTTCATATGTATCTTTACAGATGTCAACTTTTCGAAGGAACATTGATTCCATACTTTTTAAATAGACTTTAAGCTAACTTTACGCACGCTATTTGGTATGCTTCACTGTTTAAAATGTAATATCAATCCAGCACCCATTGATTATTTGGTTTACAATCAACATGAATTTATACAAATTTCAGTACGTTTTGCCAATCGGCCTAGCTATGGCTCTTTAGTACACCACTTACTTAAAATCGGACGAAAGTATAGGAGCTATATGCAAATCTGAACCAATTTCAAGAAAACTTGACACACACAAGGTTATAGTAACTTCAATACATTGTACAAAATTGTGTGCGGGTCGGCCAGCCTTTAGGTTCTTTAGTGCACAATTTACATTAAATCGGACGAAAATATATATTGGAGCTTTATCTAAATCTGAACCGTTTTTCACGAATCTTAGCACACATCATTCTGGACCCAATTCAGTGCCCTATGCCAAATTTCGTGCAAATCGAAAGATATATAGGGACTTTGGAGACCCATTTACTTTAAATCGGACGAAAATATATATGGGAGATATATATAAATCTGACCCAATTTTCTCGAAACTTGGCACACGTCATTCCTGACCTAATTCAGTACTCTATGCCAAATTGCATGCAAATCGAATGATATATAGGGACTTTGGTGAACCATTTACCTTAAATATATATGAGAGCTATATCTAAATGTGAACCGATTTTCTCGAAACTTAACACACATCATTCTGGACCTAATTCAGTACTCCGTGCCAAATTGCATGCAAATCTAACCTTAAATCCTTAAATCCGACGAAAATATATATGGAAGCTATATCTAAATCTGAACCGATTTTTCCCAATTTCAATAGGATTCGTCCTTGGCCCAAATAAGTGACTTGTGCCAAATTTCATCCAAATCGGATTATAAATGCGACCTGTACTTTGTTTACAATCTAACATCGACAGACGGACGGACGGACATGCATAAATGGACTCAGAAAGTGATTCTATGCATATTCTCAAATGGAACCATGTATCTATCTCGTTTCCTTTTGCCTGTTACAAACATATGCACAAAGACATAATACCCTGTATCACAGTGTGGTGACCTAATTCTGTAGACTGTGCAAAATTTTGTCTCAATCGGAAAAATATTGGGAGTTTGGAGCACCATTTACCTAAAATCGGACGAAACCATATATGGGAGCTATATCTTAATCTGAACCGATTTCAAGAAAACTTCGCATACATCTATCAGTACTCTATGCAAAATATTATCTCAATCGGACCAATATTTGAAGTTTTGTGACCAAACTCCCATGTTTTGTCCGATTAAGATTAAATATTACACAGCGTATTAAAATCCGTTCAGATTTTGATATAAACATTATATATTTTCGTTCGATATCATGTAAATTGTGCACTAAACTCCTAAGATTTATCCACTAGCGATGAAATTACAATGAAGTTCCGTTTAATTCGGTTCAGATTAAAATATTACCCCAATATATTTTCGTTCGATTTCATTTAAATTAATTTTGTATATCGAGTTTTCTTTACATCGGTCCAGATGAACATATAAATCCCATACATAATTGTTCTCTACTTCATACAAATGATACATGAGAGGCCCCAAAGTCTTCCCGATTGATACGAAATTTTAATTTGTTTTATTTCGTCCGATTCCATGTCAATGGTGGTCAAAAATCAGGATATTGTTCGTTGGTGCATCTATTTTATGTCTCCAAAGTGATGAAGGGCATCATAAAGTATTATTTCGATCAGTTAAAACTGGAAAAGAAATAACGTACCCAAAAAGTGAAAGATTGATCATTTTTAGAAAGGACATCCTGAAAATTATACCAATACTAATACAGTCTAAATCAATTTTTTCGACTATAATGAAGGCATCTAAAGTCCCGATAAAAGCTCTAATTCTTTATTTGATATCACTTTATTAAATATCGCGACCAATTTAACCGATCCCTTGACTGTCGTACATTAAAGTGATTTGCGTACCAAATTCAATTCCAAATTTAGCCAATTCGGATAAAAAACGGACTGATCTTCGAACTTGACGGGAAAGCACACAAATGACACAAACATTCCTGAAAGTGATACTATTCGAATAGTCAAAATAGCTATTGACATTTTCATTGAACATCTATTAGGTACGAAGGTATGTTACATTCCCACAAACAACTCACGATTGATTAATAAACGTACATTTTGGTAAGGTAAGCCCCCAACACATTTTTCCAAAACAATATTGCCACCTCATGATTTTATTGGACAGTCCTAAAGCAATCACAATGTAATTCGTTACAGTACCCAATTTTATTGCGTTGTGTGATTTTATGGAGTCCATTTTGTTTCTGATCTGTTTTTTTTTTTCGCCCCCTCTACCTTCCTCACTATGGGAGTTTGATTGGCTTTCACGACAAACGTTCCAATTTGGTATTGACTGGCGAATGAATGGTGACCATTCGAGAGATAACTCACATTGAGGCGGTAGTGTGATTTCAACCTTTACACAAAGTTTTAGGTCATTATTTGTGATTGAGCGTCAAATTTTACATGGCGGCACGTCATATCGTTGTTTTAGTTTTATTTCCATCCTCCTTTCCATTTACCCTTTTTTGTTTGTGTGTGTAGCGATGATCTTTGATTAACTCTGCACACTTTGGTGTCCATCGACATCGTCTCACTCACTGATGGACAACAACGTCGAAGACGAATATATCGAATGAATGATTTGGGGGAATTGGCGCTGTGCTGCCTTTACCGCTTATTGAGATGACGGACCGACCGACCGGCCGGTCGGACATATGTCTTTGTCCAATAATATAACCCCTATGCCATATAGGCGATCTAACTTGGCGACGATCACGATCACAAATCTTTACATCATCATGCTGACGAAGACAACAACTACGACGACGACGATGTCGATGATGATGAACAGCAGGCGTTCGTTGTGATAAATTACTTTCATAATACGTAAATATTTCATAGGTCGGTTTGTGTATTAAACAAAATTATTTTACGTTTCAAAGTTTATTTTTTTTATTCGTATACACGAATATTCTCATTTCTGTGTGTTCAATTTTCTCAATATGATGGATAATTATTTAAGAATGACTCGTCACTAGTTGGTGGTGTGGTACGCGCATGCGTGTGATTGGAATGTAACCAGTCGCTATATATCAACGACATCGAACACAAAAAGAGGGCATTGGCGTAGTAGTGTGGATAATCAATTTGACTTAACAATCGTTCTTTTAATCTCCAAAAAGGGATTTCCTTTTAAAATTGTATCCCATGCGTCTCCTACGACCCTGTCTCTCAGGGCAACATTGTTTATATGAATACAAAATATTATTGTGAAAGCTTTTCATGTTGATTTACACAAAATTAAAAATTAAAAAAAAAAAAAACGACCATTAAATGCCAGATAGGCGTCATATATTCCCAATTCAAATGAATTGGCAAAACTTTTAGGCCGTCTATGAAATTAGTTAAACGAAAAAGAAAACAATGTCAAAATTATGAATAGTTATTAATCATTAGATACTAATTCATGTCATAATTTAAATACAGAAAAATGACGTTGCCTCTGATTTCGGCAAAGTTCACAGAAACTGTACGGGTCGTCTCATCAAAAGTGCTATAAAATGTCGAATGCTGTAAGCCGCATTGATAAAAGAAAACATAATAAAGGTCCGGCCTAAGCGTAATAATCAAAAATGACATACTTTCTATTTTATTCGGCAAATCAAAGGAAACGATAATATGTGAAGGCTATTTTGCTGTCATTTTTTGCAATTTTTTTCTAAAAATTAATAAAAAAAAATGCCTACTAATTCCGCTGTGATAATAACTTTATTTTTATATCATTTAGGGCATACACATTTAGATAAACAGGTTTAATGATATATATATAAAAGGAAAACCATAAATCATTTAAAATAAACCATCAATTTCTTTAGATATATCTTCCATATATATTAGAGCGGGCCAATTTGTATGGAGCCAAAAAATTGGACAATCATCCTAGGATGATTCTATGGACAATTCTAAGCAACTTTGGTGAAGGAACTACAGCTCTATCTCGATTTTCGAGTCTCCCACATTTCAATTTTTTTCCTTATAACATCATTTTGATTTAAATTTCGATGTTTTATCAATTTTACCGAAAAACTTGAAATTTTTCTCAGAAAATAGAATATAGAAAAATAGTTAAAATATGTATGAAACGCCCTCTGGGTTAGTCTAGGTAAAAATAAAGATCAAATCTGATTTTTCGACCCCAAAAACCCCTATAGAAACAGTAAGGAAAGTAGTAAAGTCGGACTGGGCCGACTATATAATACCCTTCACCACTTTGGGTATATTCTACATATGTCGTTCAAATCGAAATACATAAATGGACCTCAGTGCACCATTTACATAAAATCGGATGAAAGTATATATGGGAGATATATCTAAATCTGAACCGATTTCCACGAAACTTAGCACATATCATTCTATGCCTGTGCCAAATTTCGTACTAATCGAAAGATATATATATATATATATGGACTTCAGTGCACCATTTACATAAAATCGGACGATGGGAGCTATATCTAAATCATGGGAGCTATATCTAAATCTGAACCGATTTTCACGAAACTTAGCACACATCATTCTAAACTCAGTGCAGTAAACTATGCCAAATTTCGTGCAAATTGGTGTACCATTTACATAAAATCGGATTATAATATATATGGGAGCTATATCTAAATCTGAACCGATTTCCACGAAACTTAGCACACATCATTTTAGACATAATTCAGTACGCTGTGCCAAATTTCGTGCAAATCGAAAGATATATAGTGACTTTGGTGCACCAGTTACTTTAAATCAGATAAAAATATATATGGGAGCTGTATACACATCTGAACCGATTTTCACGAAACTTAGCACACATCATTCTAGGCTCAATTCAGTACGCTATGCCAAATTTCGTGTAAATCGAATGATTTATAAGGACATTGGTGCACCATTTACATAAAATCGGTCGAATATATATATGGCAGCTATATCTAAATCTGAACCTATTTTCACGAAACTTAACACACATCATTGTAGACCTAATTCAATACTCTGTGCCACGGACATGCATAAATCGACTTAGAAAGTTATTCTATGCATATTCGCAAAAGGAACCATGTGTCTATATCGTTTCCTTTTGCTTGTTACAAATATATACACAATGACATAATACCCTGTTCCACAGAGTGGTGAAGGATTACGATGTGCCAAGTCTAAACCATTAATAACCAGTGAGCGGAGCAGTATAGTCGGACGGGCCGATCATACGATACCCTACACAACTACGTCGGAGTTCCATCTTTCTAAAGAAGTTTATTCCGAGCCTGAGAAATATATTTCTCTTGCCCGATTAGTGGTCAACAGCACATCTTCCATAAACTGACATATTTTCCGAATATTACTAATATTCAGTACAGCCCTTCTTATCAATTACAAGCGCTGTCCTTGACCATATATACGCCATAGAATCCAAATTTTGTCATTTTTCACACAAAAGTGAGGGTCCATTTGACCCGCTACATATTGACCGATCTTTATCAAAACAGGCATGTTTATTATTTAGCCCGATCCCCTTCTCCATGTAAAATTTCACGATGTTCGGGCCATAATTGCGGCCTCTGGAGCGACCAGAAAAACCGACAAAAATTTAGTATTTGGTCCATTTCATCCCCTAAATATTAACCGATCTTTACCAAAAACAATAGGGGTCTTCATTGACCAGAACCCATCCTACACGCAAAATTTCGTGAAGATTGGTCCATAACTGTGGCCTGTATCGTGTTTACAAATTATAATGGACAGACGGACGGACGGACGGACACACATGTCTAGATCGACTCAGCTAGTCGAGATATGACCATCGGTATACTTAAACGGTATACTTAGGAACAATATTTCGCCGCGTTACAAACTCTTGGGGCTGCACAAATCTATAATACCCTCACAACATATTTGTGTAGGGTATAATTAGCTTCATATGGAATTTAATAATAAATAGAAGGAGAAACCCGATTTGCCCCATTTTCGGACATAGTGTTATACTCTTTTTCCATGATATTAAAATATTATTTTTCAGAAATATTGTGACCAGAAATATTGGAATCGATATATTATGATTGACAGATTTTGATGGTCTCTCAATTGAGTCATCTAAAATCGGCTGGACCGATGTATGTCAAATTCTTTGTCTGTCCATGTATTATGGTGAACAAAGTACGATCATCATTCATGATCCGAAGAGGCTCAAACTTTGTACGTTTGCACAACGTAGAATAACACACGGTGGTTGGTTGAAATTGATTCAACGGATTTAGCTATAGTTTCCCCATATATTATCTTCAGAATTTATCTAACTTACTCAGTGAGCGCAGCAGTGTAGTCGGGTGGGGCAGACAATATGATATCCTACACAATTACAACTAAAATCTAATTTTTGCGGTTCTATATCCTGAGCCTGGGCAATATCAAAGGCTCCACTTTCTAACCCTGGCATATTTTCAAATCTTGTTTTCTCGAGGTGAAAATTTACGCTATAGAATAAAACTTCGATCAATTTAGGTTTTGGTTCATTTGATCCTAGGAATTTTGACCGATAGTCATCTAAACAGCCGTTCTAAGTTTTTGGTCAGATCCCCTTCACCGTATAAAATATGTGATGTTCTGCATATAATAATGGCATCTAGAGTGACTTGAGAAAATCTGACAAAAATAACGATTTCCGTTTATTGTACACATTAAATATCACCTAAAAATCACTGACCATAACCGGAACTTCATGGAAAAATTCGAAGCGACAAGTGCGACCTTTCTGCCTTCTAGTGGGGCAATATTAATAATAAAGCATAGCATAACACATAGATCCTTTAAATATTTTCGTATAACCCCCACATCCGTGTACATACAACACTATAATTGGTAACAATTTAAAGGTCAACCGTTCCACTTGGATATATTATCAATTTCCTGGGACTATGTCCTTTAGAAGTAAATATATACACCCCAGAATACAAATTTTGTAATTTATCACAAAATAATCATGCTTATTCTTTAGCCAGATTCCCTTCCTGGTGTCATGATTGTGGCCTCTAGAGCGACGAGAAAAATAGACACAAATAATAAGTTTTTAGTCCATCCCCTAAATATTACCCGATCATTGCCAAAAGCAATAGGGGTCTTCTTTGGTCTGATTACAATGGGGGTCTTCTTTGGTCAGAGCCCATCTTACATGCAAAATTTCGTGACGATTAGTCCATAACCGTGACTTATATCGTGTTTACAAATTATAATGGAAAGACGGACGGATGAACACATATGTCTAGATCGACCCAGCTATTCGAGATATGACTCAAGTTGTGTCTAGGACCACAATTTCGCTGCGTTACGAACTCTTGGGGCTGCACAAAGCTACAATACCCTGACAACATATTTGTGTAGGGTATAACCCTGACAACATAATTGTGTATGGTATATAAAGATCCCAGGCACGTCGTTCTTGTGCGTAGATTTTCCAATTTTAACGACCATGTATCGTTGATCCACCCATCGAATTCTTGTCCTTCATCTTCTGCGTAAAACGTCAATAGACTCGCCTTTACTCGTATAGCTATATCGATGTCCGTTTACACAGTGTATAGCTCGTGGGTCATTCGACGCCGATATTCACCGACAGCGAATTTTTCTCTCCAACACTCCAAAACTGCCTAATCTGCTTGTGAGTTTTGTCTATCTTGTTTCTAACTGGCTTAGTTAGAACGTAATATCATCTTTGGCCAATACCTATCCTTCTCCATATATACTGCTCCAAATCTCAAAACTAATGTCATTTGTTTTATTTATTGCTGTTACGACGTAGATCAAATTTCTGATCCGATTCTACTGGACCATTATAACTATGTTATCGGCGTTTTGCTCACCTTCGCATATAGTATGACCTTTTCCTGCAGAATGTTAAATAGGTCACTGCTACCTTGTCTGAACCTTCGTTCGGTATTAAAGGACTCCGAGAGGAAGTCAACATTAACTGCTGATCATAAACCAGGTAAAGTTACCCTGCAAAGCCGTATCAATTTTGCAGGAATGCCGAACGCCGGCATAACTTTTTAACACACTGAACGTAAATAGGACAGTCGAATGCGGCTTTATAATCGACGAATAGGTAAAATGTATCGCTGTATTTGTAAAGGGTCTTTCCAGGATTTATATATCTAATTTATGAGGGATTGGCTTCAGTCGGTCACACAGCACGCTGAATAAAACTTTATGTGCAATGGGAAGAAGACTAATTCCTCTGTAGTTGGAAAAATTTGCCTTGTCTCCTCTTTGTGCACAGGACGTAGAATGCTGAGGTTCTGATCAGTATATGACCACCGTTTTTGAATAGTTTTTACCAATGGATTTTTATTCAGACCGCATATTCTGGTGTGTCTTCTTAAGCACCACCAGCTTTCCAAAATGCGGCTTCCTTCCCCTCAACGCGTAATCTGTACCTGTCACCAGACACAGATCAATCTTACGGGAGAATGTTCCAGCACCAAAATTTACTGTTTGGTGTTTTACTCGTCTTGTTTTTTCTTCATTTTTGAAAATACGTGTCTCCCCCTTCCCTCTTTCCGCATTACATGCTATACACGTGCTATATTTACATATACTCACGGATCTTCGGATTTTGTAAATTTAATTTGATTTTCAAATGATTACATCCTACTTTTTTATTATAGACCCAGTTATTCCCATTCCACCAAAAATGTATATCCTGACCATTGTCCTCATTTATATGTAATTCAATGTAATTAATTTTTCGATATAATTAAAAAATCCTCCTATTTGATTCCTTTCGAATTTGATATGCCATAACAGCTTCACTAGCAAAACAACTGCAAAAAATTAACATTTAACTATTTACGATAGTCGTCCAAACATTTGTGCAGACAAACAAACAAACAGACAAACCATCCAGACAGACGCACATTACGAAGGCAAAAGGTTAATGAATATTATGTTCCGCTGTCTACCGACAACGACTCCCATTATGGCTTCCGACAGAGAATCTGTTTAACCCGAGCTAAAAAATATAGACAGACAGACAACCAGTCAGCCCGACTGCCAGTTAAGGCTTAGCAGAAAGCAAAAGGCATGGCAGAACGTAAAGTTCACATACTCACAATTTCTCTCAACAGTTACAACTACTGCTACTAAAGATGGTTGCACTGGCTGCTGCCTGGAATGGAATGGGATAGGAAGTTTTGGCCACAAAAAACGAGAAAAAAATGCGCTACAAAAGTTCCAAACAACAACAAAAATATGTATTATTACCGGCTAGTGTAGGCGTAATTGTTTTTACGATTATGTTACCGCATTAAACAAATAATAGCACAAGACAGACATATAGACGGACGGACGAACGAACAAACTAACTCCTTGCCAAAGATATTGAACGGTTGTTCAGTTGATGTGTTGATGTGATGATGCTGGCTGGCTGGCGCATCACAATATTGTTATAACTTTTCAACGCTCCACGTTGCAGATTCCAACAGCAAACAACAAAATCGGCATCCTTCTTCAGTAGTACTATGTGGTGGCATTTGGCAGTACTTTTTTACTTGTTCACTGCAGCAGCAGCAGTAGTAGTAGTGGCAGTGGTAGTAAATTTCAAGACGCACCCTTTGAAACCCACACCAATTTCCAGGCTGGAGTACCAAGTCATCCATACATGGTTATGAATTCATTCAGAAAAGTATCTGCCGACAGATGTAGCATAAGACTTTTATGTTTAAAGCTGTACAAAATGCAATGCAATAAGCGGATATTTTTTTTCAATTTTATGCTAATTAGCTTGGAATAATCCTAGGATCGGATATTTTTGGTGCAAACTCAAACAAACAACAGAGAGGCGTAAACAACGTCACCATTGACGTTTCTTTTGTAAGTTTAGCAATAAAATTTGTAGATGAAAACATTAAGAGATACAATAGATGTTTATAGTTTAACGCAATACTTCAAATGATATTTATTTATTGAATGTGAAGGATTAACAGTGTGCCGTTTCGTATGTAAATTTTCATTTTGTGGTTTCAAAAGTATGAGACGGAAATTGACCTCTATTGACTATGATGTTCAATCAATTTTTTAATTCAGTTTATAGTCTGTTATTGACGAGAAATGATCGCTTAACTATATCACAACGTATAAAAATTATCAACACTTACTACAAAAATAGTAATTCTGCCACAGCTACATATAGTGATTTAAGAGGATATTATGGTCTATATAAACATCCAATGTCCGACCCAATCGTATATATCTTTTGAGTTAGGTTTAGCATTTACCATAAAATCAGATTAAAATATGTGGAAGCTATGTCTAAATCTGAAACTGATTTCGCAAAACATTGTACACCTTATTATATAGCCTCAATATGGTAGTCGGACGAGCATTGGGACTGTGGTGTAATATTGTAAATATAGAGGGTTCGTTCTTCGACATATTAAATGAGCTGTGTTAAATTTCATATATTTCGGATAAATGCTACCTGTACTCTGTTTACACTTTAACATGGACTGATTAATTTCAGTTAGGCTGCATTTGCATTCCGTTCATCTGAATTTATTTTCGGAATCTTCTCCGTGGTGTTAAAAATTAATTTGGATTTGAAGTCTTTACAAACATTTGTCGACCTCCACATAGGCTATAAGGTGAGAAAAAGTGGCCCAAATAGAACGTAATTGTTTAATCTATACTAATAAACCAATTGTGACAATTTTGTGCGATCAAATTTCTAAAAAACCTATTTTTCGGGTCAAATTTTTAGATTTGTCAATTGAATGATTTGGGTACCCGCGATCAGTGAGGATGTTTACGTTTCGGATGAAATAAATTCTTCTTCGTGAAAATCCATCTTCTAGAACGGCGGGAACTTGCCTTCCAAAAACACGAAATTTGGCTTTTTTTAAAATATAGCGGATTTAATTGCATTTTTCTGTGGATCATTTCCATTTCAATAAATGTTCTGATACGGATTTTGAACTTTTGCGAAAACAGAACTTTAAAAAATTCAGCCGAAAGAGATGTACTCAATTTATCTCAAAAATAGAGTGAGCTGGGTCATCCATGGTTTATAATGGACCGCATTGAAATAGGTATAGATCGATGTTTGTTTTTAGGGTGCACACCGAAATCGGATGTGCATTAAAGGCATATGGACTTTTCGGAAATTATTCGCGTTTTACAAGTTTTTGGGTACTTCAATGCAACGTGTAGTCAAATAAACGCAAAACATGCATGGATTGGAAGATAACGTTTAGTATTTCATGGAAACCGCTTGTGCATCAAATGATTTTAAGGATTACGCGATTTGTGTGCAATTTAAAATGTTTATTTCACAGTATAGTTTTATTTTCAGATTTATTCCTATTTGTAGAACCCCATGATTTATCGGAATGGTTTTGTTATAATCCGCAAGGTGTATACTTATACACGAGAAGTGTTTATTTTTGTATATGTATGTTAATTCTTCGGTGAAATTCCGGTAAAATAGAAGAACAACATTTGTTCTGATATTTCCTGTAACAAAATTAAAAAAAAAAAAATAAATAAATATGATGACATTATTTCTTCGGACCAAAAACAAATAATTTTCCTTAATATCTTGTTTTGTTGTCGCTGTGATTTACAAACCGCTACACAGACTTGTGTGATATCATTTGATTTATCGCGGTATTTAGATTATGAAGATATTTTTAAATTAATTTTTAGGTGGATGCATGTCATGAATATGAGTGTAGGATTGAGGTATCTAGTTTTGGAAATTCGTACTTATGTGTACTAAATGGTACTAAATTTGGTACCATTGGGATTTAGGGTAAACCGATGAAATTAGGATTGGCTTGTTTGATGTAGGTCGTAATGGAAATTTGTTCTCATGTATAACTTCGTTTTAGGTGATCCGATAAAGCTGGAGTCCTGAAATTTGGAATTATAATTACTGTCGAGATTCCTGACACTGTTCTGAGATTTGGAGTTATTATTACTTTTGAAGTGTATATTTGGAAGTAAGTTTAACAATAGTGTAAAGGGTAATAAATGACTCCAAATTTAGTATGAGATATGAAGGTGTTTTTTTTTTTGTTTTTTGAAATACCTACTATAAGATAACATAGGTAGTAAATAGTACTAAAATTTTAATTATGGTCGGTATTTGTTTTTCAATTATTCCGACATTCGATCACGAAGTTGCAGGCATATGGTAATTTTAAACAAACTTTTTGCATTGTTTCTGCAAAAAAATGACTGGTTATCATTCCACGATACCGAACACCAATGACTCCTTTACATCTCGGGAATAACTCGAGGATTTTCCTCATCAACAAAAAGCATACAAATGGAAAAGGACATCGTCATTGAAAATGATATTATCAGCAAAATCTGCATTTCATGTTTCAAAATGAGAATGCGTTGTTCATACCTGTAGCGCACAATATATACTAACCTTGTACCTTCTACTAGCAAAGAATAACAAATGTTCAAATATCAACCAATGACACTGCGAATGGGGTTAAATTTTAAAATTCCATTTAGTGGGTGAAATATATCACTTTCACCAGATATTTGTTAAAAAAATAAAAAACTTATATCTTTGAACTTTGAGCATCATATTTGTAAAATATTAGGTTGGGAAAAAAACATTATGAAAATGTCGATAATATTTGAGAAATGATCATAGTTGACCGGTATGTTAGCAGTCGTCCAGGAGCTGTAAATAGACCATTAAACTGTTTCAAAGAAGCTCGAGTTCGGGTGCCACACAAATTACACAAAAAAAAAAAAAAAAATAAGAGGGGTCGAATTTCCAACTGCGAAGCCTTGGCCAAACGGAATGAGACAGACCCATTTCTTAAACGGATGGTAGATGGAGATGAGAAATGTATCACATACGATAACCCTGTGCAAAAACGATCGTGGTCAGAGAGCGGTGAATTACCTCAAACAGCGGCCAAACCAGGATTAACGACCAGGAAGGTTCTGCTATGCATTTGGTGGGACTGGAAGGGGATTATTTATTATGAGTTGCTTCCATATGGCCAAACACTAAATTCTAAACTCTTCTGACAACAACTGGACCGTTTGAAGATAGCAGAAACGACCAGAATTGACCAACAGGAGAGGTGTCGTGTTCCACCAGAACAACGCTAAGCCACACACATTTACAGTGACTCACCAGAAACTCGGGAGCTTGGTTGGGAAGTTGTAATGCATCCGCCATATAGTCCGGACTTGGCACCAAGCGATTATCATATTTTTCTTGCATTGCAAAATTTCTTTAATGATAAAAAATTTGTATCTGGGGAGGATTATGAAAATCGACTACTAGAGTTTTTTGCAAATTCGAGTAGAGAGCAGGACTTCTATGAGAAAGGTATTATGAAGTTACATTCCTAAGCATGTTAAATAAAGTCATATAGTTCACATAAAAATACATGATTTCTTTTTCCCCAAAATAATATCTGGAGTATAAAATTCTATATATTTTTTTTCATTTTTTCTTGGACATCGAACTTTTATATGGAAAAATGCTCATGGAATTAATTTTGAAAGACGAAATTTTATATACATAATTACCAAAACTCAAATTGAATTGCCGAAAATTAAGCGGGACCATTGTATTGTCATAGTTGATGATGCCGAGTTGTGATCTTAAAAAACGTAATCCATAAACATTTTTAATACACAATTGTTCTCTTAATTAATTTGTCTTTTGTAGGGTTTCAATTATTTTTATTATCCCTTTAACTATTCCACAAAACAATGTATGTACATTTTTGTCATTTCGAAAATTTGCCACCTTTTTTACCCACATGGCAGTTTTACGGTCTGATATGTTTCATTCTTAAAACACTCACCTATGTTTGGTAAACTCACTTTATTATTTTTTGTACACCCAAATTTTTTGCCCATTGAAAAAGATGAGAGAAAAAACAACAATCCATTCTGAACTCAAAAAAGAGGAAACTCATAAAATACCAACATAGCCACGACGACCACTAAATAATAATAAAAAATATAAATTATAAAATTAGGGTTTGTAAACACAACAGGTAAAATCCCAACATCTCAGGGGAAATCTACCTAAATCTCGTTGAACATTTGTACACCCAAATATTTAATCCCCGATATTTCTTAATCGGCCAGCCAGAAGGGTTATTCCGATGTATTACAAGGAATTTGAATAAAATCCTTGGATTTGGACGGAATGTATCCAAAATGTGGACAGATTCATATTTCATAATCATATGCTTGGCAATTATTTAATCTAGAGCAAAAATTAAATCTGTTGTAGTTTCACGATCAACTAATGCTAATAGATTAAAGTTTAAGACGAACTGCAACGTTGACGACGAAGCCAACCAAGTCCCGTAGTTAAAGGTAGTTGCTTTGGATTGGATTTAATTTTTGTTCAGCGGATAATTTGATCACCGTTGTGGTCCGAGTTAACTGTCAGTCCAGATGACTAACGAGCTTGAGTCGCAGCTTGCCGCACATACTAGCTAAATAATCTTATGATTAACATGCAAAAGGTGAAACTTAATATTAAGATCTGCAGATTCTAAGTATAAATTAAAATTAACAATCCATCTTGGTGGTATTAGCCACAAATCAAGCCACAAACAAAACACTTGTGGAATTAGCAAAGAACTCACAAATTTAATTTTGTTGAACTAAGTTTTGGAGAGGAGGAAAATGAAAACAATCTTTATGTGTAACAACATTCCTTTATAATTTACCATAATTATTAAGTGTTAACACGAGACTTATCCATGTTTCTGTTTTTGACGTAGTTTTTTTTTCGATTGTCGTTCACTCTCCCAATCAAATAAGTGAACAACACATATATAAAAAGAAATCTGAAAAAGTACTTATTATATCACCACAATAATAATGACTGTTATTTTCAATACCAAAAAAATGAAACAAAAAAAAAAAAAAAATGTTGACTGACTGCATATTCAAAAAAGTACCGCACGCATGCCTACCTTAATTTATTTTCTTGTTCTCTTTTGTACGTTTCGAAGCGTAATTAACTCACTCCCGCATATGCAAACGTTGTCATATTTTATACCGGTATGCACTTGATTTAATGAGTTTTTTAGAGTTTTGTTATATACGGCTGTGTTACACGCTATACTACTGAAGAATTTATTTCGATTTTGAAGATGGATAGTGGAGAATTTGAAGAAGAGTATACCTTTTATACCCTCCACCATAAGGTGGACTTGATATTCAATTTTTCATTCCGTTTGAAACACCTCCAAAGATTCGTGTTACATTCGATCGAACCTTTGTTGGTTTATTAAGATGGGAGCGAATATTGACGGTCATTACCTTGAGCCAAGGTTCGCACCGAATCGATATTATCTCCTCGTATCGTATTGGAAGAAGATTATACCTTATATACCCTCCAACATAAGGTGGACTTGATATTCAATTTCCATTCCGTTTGCAACACCTCGAAAGATTCGTCGGAGTATATACATATATATTTTAGGGCGGGCCAATTTGTATGGAGCCGAAAAATTCGATTAAATACGCCCCTAGGATGATTCTGTGGACAATTCTAAGAAACTTGGGTGAAGGAACCATAGGTATATCTCGATTTCGAGTCTCCCGCTTTTCAAAAAGTGATTTTTCCCTATAACTTCATTTTGATTCAAAATTCGATTTTTTTTATCAATTTTACGGAAAAACGTGTAATGTTTCTCATAAAATAGTCGAAAATATTAAGGAAACGGCCTCTGGCGGTGGTCATAGTTAAAAGTAAAGATCAGAAATGAATTTCTCGATCCCAAAAAACACATTTATTTGTCATATCCCCAATATAAATGTCCCGCTCAATTTAGTGTATTTCGAAAGTTTTACTTACTTACTTAGCTGGCTTGTAGCAGAACATTCTCTCGATTTCCAAGCGCGTCGGTCTTTTGCGCAGCTCTTCCAATTTGAAAGACCAATTGAAAGACCGATATGTTGTCTTCTACTTGATCTTTTTTATTGAATTCGTGGCCTTCCTCTTCTTCACTAACCAACAGTTGGCTAGCTTTGGTTAGTGAAGAAGGGGAAGGCCTTTTGAGATGTGGCATTCTCATCCATTGTCATAACATGACCTAGCCAACTATGTCGATGACCGAGAATAGATGATGCAGCTCATGGTTCATTCGGCGACGATATTCACCATCGACTTCGTTCGGCCCAAAGATCTTCCGGAGAATTTTTCTCTCAAACACTACAAGAGCTGTTTCAACTACTTGCGCAAGTACCTATACTTCAGATCCATACAATTTGCTTTTGAGTTACTTACTTAGACAATAGTAGCATCTGTTGGTCAATACTATTCTCCTTCGGATTTCATAGCTGATGTTATACATTTTGTTAATGGCGGTACCGAGGTATATCAAATCGTTCACTACCTCGAAGCTGTAGTTTTCAAGTTCCACGGTTGATCCGAGTCTACTGGACGTCTTGCGCCTTGATACCATCAGCTTGATAGTCTCGCCATTTACTTTCAGTTCCACTTTGGTGTACAGAGTGTCATTCCTGTTCATATTTGCCTCTCCTTTGACCTCTTCCAGCAGGATGTTAAAAATGTCACATGACAAACTGTCACCTTGTCTGAATCCACATTCGGTATTGAAGGGCCTCGAGAGGTCCTTTCCGACTTTTACTGCTGACCTTGTGCAGGTTAAAGTTATCCTGCATAGCCGTATTAATTTTGCAGGAATGCCGAACACAGACATGGCTTTAAACACCTCAAAACGAATAGGGCTGTCGAATGCGGTTTATAGTGGAAAAATAGGTGAAATGTGTCGATACGTTTTTGTGGGATTTTTCCAGGATATCACGCAGAGTAGAACTGGATAGAACTTTATATACGATGAGACTTATTCCTTTATATTTCGCACATATCGTCTTGTCTCCTTTTTGTTCACGGGATACTGGATGCTGAGGTTCCAATCATTGGGCATGTATTCCTCTAGCCAAATTTTACTACTCAGCTGGTGCATGCTTCTTACCAGTATCTGACCACCGATCTTGAATAGTTCGGCTGGTAATCTATCGGAGCTTGTTGCTTTATTATTCTTCAGTCGGTTAATTGCTAATCTATACTGTCATCTCTATTGGTTCTTGCAAAATGCTCCTTCCAGATCCTCAACACGTTGCCTGTACTAGTCACCGATTTACCTTATTCATCCCTACAGGAGGATGTGCCGGCACCAAAGCCGAATTGATGTTTTACTCGTTGGAAAGATTTCCGTACTTCATTCTGACTCCTGTACATCTCGAGTTATTCACGCTTACGTTTTTCTTGTTCTATCTTCTTTTTTCTAAAAATACGTTTCACTTCTCTAATTTTCTCCCGATAATTCTGCATCGCATTAAGTGTTGTTACTGTCTGCAGGGTTAACCTAACTATGCGTTTTACACATCAGTAGCATTATGAAATTCCTGATCCTTTAATGGGTTTCTTGATGGTGGTTTTTGGTGTTGCTGCAGTTTGTAGGGAGTGGGCAATTCTTTGTCATTGTGCTTCTATATTATTATCGGGACAAAGAGTGCTTTCGCCAACCGAGTGGGTAAGTTGAGCGGAGTAGGCTTCTGTTATCTGTTGTGTTTGTAGTTTTTCGACGTCGAGTTTCCGTGTTACATTAGGTCGAACCTTTGTTGGTTTATTAAGATGGGAGCGAACCTTGACTGTTATTACCTTGTGGCAGCCAAGGTTCGCACCGAATCGATTTTCTCTCCTCGTATCGATCGAACGTCTAAAACACTGGATGAATACCTTCCGTTTATTGCAGCACGCTAAATTTGATTTCTCTTTGCTCGATCGGGAGAAATAAAAGTGGCGTAGTGTATATCGAGATGCTTATTTGGTATTCCTGGTTCATGGCGAATAAAAAGGTCGTTTTCGATACCACAGGCCCCCTTAAAACGTTCTACCCTTTTTCTTACGTTTGAAGGTTTTAGCACTATTTTCTATGCGAAGTGGCTGTAATTTGGCATTTCAATTTCATGGAGGGTAATATCATCTTTGCAAAAAAAATTGTCCATGTATTGACATTGTCCCCATATAAAGATCCAGTCCACATTTCCTTACTGAAGTGCCAGTAACTTAACATTCTGGATTCTTGGAACTACTCTTTCACTCACCCACACTGCAGGCTATAGAGTACCTTCCATAATACATACAAATCATCAAGGTACCCTGATAATGCCAACGTATTGCCTTCAAATGTGAAGATTTCATTTATCCAACTTCCATCAGCATCGTCATCATCAACAAGAACAGCACGTTTGTCAGTCACAAATGAACAAAAATCAAATCAGGCGACCCTTGGACGAAAATATCTAGAACATAGTTTAGTTATGTGAAATATGTATGCCTGAATATGTATGTGTGTGAGCGTGTGAGGTTCATTTTGACCTAAGGCTGAATTATGATCGTTTGTCATGCGCCGAAAAGTCTCCAACCTTAATTTACGGTAAATCAGAGAACCAATGAAACAACAAATTTACGTTTTAAACTGGGATTTAAGTGAGCGCATGGATTTGGAACGTTGCGTTATTGTTTCTTGGTACATGTGTGATTATTGTTGGTGGTAGATTTTTTTGTTCTGTATGTAATTTGTTGCAAGGGGGAGCTTTAATTAACGTGTCGCCATATTTTTGTTGTGGAGAATTGTGTGTGTTTGCCAATGGCAACGGCAAATATTTTTCGAGGTTGTTTTAAAATAAATTACTTGGTGTATGTTTGTGTTTTTTCTTTTGGTTGACAAAATGTTATTCTGTATGTAAATATTTTTGGATTTGGGAGAATTTTTTTCAGATCCGACAAATTTTGGTATGGACCTAAATATTCGTATATATATAACAAAGATTGCAATGCAATTAGTTTTAATTTTTTATTATTCAGAAAAAATTGATGATCGCTTAAATTACAAACATTGCTTCTGGATCGATGTGATTTTGTTCCATTTTGAATTACTCAATACGTGGCCAATTGAAATATTTTTTATTAAGATTATTTTTTTATTTTTGTGTACTACAAAATGGAAGATGCCACACATATCACCATCAATGAAGGCCTATTCACAACTTCGCAAATTATGTGCAACGACATTTGACGATCTTGATTGTTGTCTGGAGAAGATTGAACCCTTATTTCTCCTTTGCCAGATTGTCTCAACTCTGTGCGAATTTGTTCTTGAACAACGTACGAATAAACCAATTTAAATGGATTAATGGTTGATGATCATCCTGACTATCCTCATTCGTGTTTTTTCTTGTGAAAGATAGAAGAGCTCAATTTCGCGAACAGTGTTTTAAATAAATTAACTGGGAAATTATTTTAGACCTGACAATGGTATATATCTTTGAACTTTAAGGAAAATTAAATTTTGATATACCCTTCACCATGGAGAAGAGCATATTACAAATTTTATACCTCGAAATATTCATCGGAGACCCTTAAAGTATATATTTTTGGTCAGAATAAAATTCTATGTCGATTTACGCCTGTCCGTCTGTTGAAATCACGATAGAGATCGCAATACTTAAAATAGAGCTCTGAAATTTTGGATAGACATTGCTAGTACTTCTAGGATATTTGGTATTGCAAATGGGATATATCGGTAAACGATTAGATGCAGTCTCCATATAACGGTACCCCCAAATATTCGGTCGCGTTTCAATCTTTTAATTTTGTCAAATCTGCTCTAAATCTATTTCGAATTTTACCGACTAATGCAAAATCGATTACTAAAATTATTTTTTATTTGAATTGTTGTCAGCAGAATAAATAAAGTGTTAGAATATGAAAATGTTGGGAAATGTGGGCTTTTTCGTCTACTTTCTATTTAGTATATATGGTCTAGGACCATATATCATGCGTAGACAAAGTCTAAAAATCTTTAAAAAATCGAGTTCAGCTTCAATAAGTTGGTATTACACGAAGAATTTCGTCTAATTTGAAAAACACGTGTTAGTTAAGCGAAGGCTTAACAAATCGCCATTTTGTAAAATTTTATTTTTAAGCCCGTGGGCGTATTATAATTATACCCTTCACCACACTGTGGTACAAGGTATTATGTCTTTGTGCATATGTTTGTAATAGGCAAAAAAATCGAGATAGACCCATGGTTCCTGTTGAGAATATGCATAGAATCACTTTCTGTGTCGATTTATGCATGTCCGTCCGTCCGTCTGTCCTTCCGTTCGTGCGTCCGTCCATGTATTTTTGTTAACAAAGTACAGGTCGCATTTATTATCCGATTTGGATGAAATTTGGCCCAAGGACGAACCCTATTGAAATTGGGAAAAATCGGTTCAGATTTAGATATAGCTCCCATATATATTTTCGTCCGATTTAAGGTGAATGGTGTACCAAAGTCCCTATATATCTTTAAATTTGCACGAAATTTGGCATAGCGTAATGAAATAGGTCTAGAATTATGTGTGTTAAGTTTCTTGAAAATCGGTTCAGATTTAGATATAGCTCACATATATATCTTCGTCCGATTTAAGGTAAATGGTGTACCAAAGTCCCTATATATCTTTTGATTTGCCCGAAATTTGGCATAGCGAAATGTATTAGGTTTAGAATGATGTGTGTTAAGTTTCCTGAAAATCGGTTCAGATTTAGATATAGCCCCATATATATTTGCGTTCGATTTAAGGTATATGGTGTACCAAAGTCCCTATATATATTTTGATTTGACCGAAATTTGGCATAGCGTAATTAATTAGATCTAAAATGATGTGTGTTAAGTTTCGTGAAAATCGATTCTGATTTAGATATAGCTCCAATATAAATTTTCGTTCGATTTAAGGTATATTGTGTACCAAAGTCCCTATATGTCTTTCGATTTGCACGAAATTTGGCATAACGTACTTAATTAAGTCTAGAATAGTGCACGTTAAGTTTCGTGAAAATCGGTTTGGATTTACATATAGCTCCTATATAAATTTTCGTCCGATTTAATGTAAATGGTGTACCAAAGTCCCTATACATATTTCGATTTGCACAAAATTTGGCATAGTGTACTGAAATGAGTCCGGAGTGATGTGTGTAAAGTTTCCTGAAAATCAGTTCAGATTTATATATAGCTCTTATATATTTCTTCTTCGATTTTATGTAAATTGTGCACTAAAGACCAAAAGTTTGTCCGATTGCCACACAATAAACTGTAGTTAATACAAGTTAACCTCTGCCATTCTCATTGAAATCGGTTTAGATTTTGATACACATATATATTTTCGTCCGATTTTACACAAAATTGACACAAATTTTGCACAACGTACTAAAGTTTTGAAATATGTTCAGATGTGGATAGAGCTTCCACATATATTTTCTCCCGATTTTAGGTAATTTTGTCCCAATGTAAGAAACAACTCCGTATCTGAACAAATGAAAAATTTAGTATAGTTTGCAGAATTCGACGTCTGTTAGTATTCATCTGTTGAATATACCCAAAGTGGTGAAGGGTATCATATAGTCGGCCCAGCCCGACTTTACTAATTTCCTTACTGGGTTTTAAATTGTGTCCTCCTTGTGAGCCGCTCGAAGAAAAACTGAAATGTGGGCAATCGATCTTGCAAAGTCGACTTTCCGTTTTCCTCAAAGATCAAAAGTCAACTTCGACATTAAAACTTTTCAACAGAAAAAGTAAATTATTCGAAAGTCGATTCACTTATCCCTAATCCGTAACAAAAATTATTAATATTCAGGGTAGCCCCTATATAAAGGTACTCGGCAATACTTGGTATTTTGGGGACTATTTGAGAGGTTTGCCACCTGAATTGGCACACCTACCTACCTAATTATTAATATTTATCCACTTCTAAGGGAAGCCCCCATAATATGGGGATGTGTATTCTCATTTGTTGTACAATTTCACTACCGGTATCATAGCATGAGTTTTCTCCTAGTGGGCCCCTTAATTTTATGTAGGCTTAATTATGTAAGTATGGAATTAGTTTAGCATTTCCATATATAGGAAAATATGTAGGTCTAGACCCATTTTCGGTACGTTAAAGATGATAACTGACCATATTAATGTCCTGGTTCAGACTATAAAATGTTCGATCCAGCCGAACATTACGACACTTTTACTTATTGATTATGCTAGTGTTCCTTGTATTTAAGATCGAGAAACTTCGAAAACTTTAAAGCACTGTGATAATACAATATTATCCACTAACTCATGTCTTTCATATAATTGGCTAAAATAAAAAAAATGTAAGACCACTAAAATCGTTCTAAACAAAAAATGGCTGTCCTGAGGATGTCTTTTCATAGTTTCGTTGACCAATACTTATACAGCACACAAAAAGCAAAAAAAAAAAACACTTTTCAGTGACGACACATCAGAATGTCGAGTCAAGTCAGTGATCTGGTGATATGTGACTTAAAGTTTGACCGTTCTTGGCATCATAATAACTTAACCATAGTTCCAATGAGCAATGATGATGATACATCAGTTGCAGGAACTGTACGAAAAAAAAAGCCGACAACAACAACGAATCTCGACAGCAACGATTTGTATCTACAAATTAGCCGTGATTGTTAAAGGAGATTTTGCGTTGACGACACCTGAGGTAATTTTTATGTCCCACAGGATGTGTAGCCACAGCAACATATCACCCTAGTAGTTCTGGCATATCTTAGGTGTTTGACGAAAACCTATTATTATAGTTGGACAATACGCTTTATAAGAACATTGCGGGTAAATTTTGTGATTATTCTAGGAACAAAAAATATTATAAAGGTTAATTGAATATAAGTCTTGATATTTGATCACACTAAAGGATGAACACATGGGACTGGAAAGATGTTTAACCTCGTAGAAAATACGATTTCCACATATGGTGGAAATCTCAGATTATTTGGAGTCCACTATATTTGTAATATACTAATATTCCTTAAAACCCCAAAAAACTGTTTATATCCTTTGTCAGAGTGAAATTCTATGTCGAATTGATAGATATTGAATTATTTAGGACTGTATGGGCAAAACGTTGATACTATGATGTTGAAATGAGATTATCGATTCAAGTTTTGATATTTTAAAGACTTTAGTCACATTTCCCAACCCTAGGGGTTGTGAATCTCAAAACATCAGAAGCACTAGTCAAATTTCCCAAAGTAAATGTCTGCAAATTTGTATTTGGTTTTCTAATAATAATAATAAATAAATTAAAATAATAATAATAAAAATAATAATAATAAAAATAACAATAATAAAGTACGATACGCCCTAATTTTTATTTGTCTTATTGGCTATTATCAGATATTTATGGGTATAAATGTAGTTCGAAAAAAATCCTCGAGACCACGATAGTTGTTGATTTATTGCATAAGTATCCTTTACGAAAAAGAGGCTACATCAACATACTCGATGTGTTTTCAGAATGTGTGATACTCGAAATTTCAATTAATCCATGTGTCTCCGTCCACACCACATATACCCCCCACCATTGTATGGAGGGTATATTAATTTGGTTTTTCTGTTTGTAACTCATCGAAATAATCATTTCAGACCCTATAAAGGATATATTAGGTTGGGTAAATAGAAATCCATTAGAAATCCGATAAATAAAATCGGAGATCGAAGTTGACCGGCAGCCGTAACATCGCCCAGGAGCTAAAAAAATCGACCATACAACTGATTTAAAGCATTTACACAAAGTTGGATTCAAAAAGAAGCTCTATGTTTGGGTGCCACACCAATTAACTGAAACAAATATGTTGGATAACATTAGCAAAACGGAATGAGATATACCCATTTCTTAAACTGATAGTGACTGGAGATGAGAAATGGATCACATACGATAAACCTGTGCGAAAACGATCGTGGTCAAAGAGCGTTGAAGCACCTCAAACGATTGCCAAACCAGAACTAACGGCTAGAAAGGTTTTGATAAGCAGAATTGGCCAACAGGAGAGGTGCCATGTTCCACCAGGACAACGCTAGGCCACACACATCTACAGTGACTCACCACGGGAGCTTGGTTGGAAAGTTTTAATGCATCCTCTATACAGTGCAGACTTGGCACCAAGCGATTATCATATTTTTCTTGCATAGCAAAATGTCTTTAATGATATAAACAATATATCTAGGTAGGATTGTGAAAATCGACTACTTGAGTTTTTTTGCAAATAGAGAACAGTAGGTCGATTCAGTAACTTATAACGATCCGACTATCGACAATTTTGTGTACACAAAAAATCATTTGCAGTAACGAAAATGTTATTCTGTAAAATATAGACAAATTGTCGATAAACTTTCAAAAATCTGAATATTTTAAAAACAAAATACAAACAAAACAAGGCATGTTCAATATTGAAGAATATTTGTTGATAAGTTAACTTCGAATTTTTTGGTCTTGTTTATTAACAACATTTTTAACAATTGTTGTTAAAAACTGTTATAGAATTAAAATATTGTTTATCTTGTCGTTATAATATTTTATCGATTTGAGAATTGTTTAATTTTGATAGTGAATCGACCCACAGGACTTCTATGAGAGAGGCATTATGAAGTTACTTTTGGCCGAAATCGGACATTCCGAAGCATGTTAAATAAAGGTCTATAGTTCATGTTTAGCTCAGAGGGGCTTCTCGATGGGAGTCGGTGCGCCGAATGTGTCACTGCTCGACCGTAGGGGAAGGGTGTATGAATAGCGCAGTGTGCCGTGAAAGTAAAAAGAATAAAAACACTATCGTTTCTTAATAATAATTCAATGCTTATTAGGTTGATTGGACGGAGGTAACAATATTACCTTTCTAGGCACAACGATATGTCTGTGCGACTGACAGGTTGATACTCCTTGACGCTTAAAGGAGGCGGCAAAGCAAATGACAGATAATTATTAGTTAAAACGTCAAAAGAGCTAATCCAAGGTTGCAATAAACCGTAGCACATACATTTTAACTAATAATTGAAGATCACAACAGGGGTCAATAAAAAGTATTATTTTTATACAAATCTAAATTAAACAGTTCATATAAAAATAATGGATTTCTTTTTCCACAACTCAATTTTTGATATTTTGATGTTTTTAGCATGTTTTTGGAAACGAATTAGCTGAAATTTAATTTAATGTAATACATTGTGTTCTTATTGGATACCAAATTTCTCCACTAAAATTGTAAATATTCGACCACTTTTTATGGAAGTCCGTATTCGCTGTATTTAGAACAATGAATTATTATTGTCTAGCAAATCTCTCCACTAAAAATTATAAATATAAAATTTTTCGGGTAGACCCAATATAAGGGTACTCCTAAATTTTCGGTATTTTGGGGTTGTTGGGCGCCTTTCCAACACAATTCGCTGTAATTCGGTATTTTGTAGTCGTATATGTTAACAAATCTCCTTCCAAAAATATTAATTATTAATAATCGCCCCCTTTTGGGGGTAGTCCCTAGCCCCAATATAATGATAACTCCGATTTTCGGTAAATATAGCCATATCGCCCCCTTTTAGGGGTAGTCCCTGTATAACCCGTAAAAACGTATAAAAAACTAGACCGTCATTTAGGCCTACCCCAATATAATGATAACTCCGATTTTCGTGAAATATAGCTATATCGGTCCTCAATTAGGGATAGTAATTCTTACACGATGTAATCAATATTGGTCCCGTTTCATATTGAACCAGTAGAACTCCACCCCCGAAATAAAATCCTGTGTATGTTGGTGATGGATAGATGTACCAAAGGATTTTTGGAAATTCGAACTATAACTATTCGAAAAGTATGAAAATGTACTACATTTGTACAATTTCGTAGCATATGAATGGATAGAGCTAAAAACTTGAAATGTGGAATGCGAATTAGGGTTGAGCGTGTACTCATGTGTACGAAAAGTACTATATGGTACTATATTTGGTACAAATTTAATTTAGAGATTCAAATCGAGCTACAATCCAGACATTTGAAATTAATATTACCGTCGAAGTGTAGGATTTGGATATTCACGTAGTTTTGGAATTTATGACTTATGTGTACGAAAAGTACTAAATCGTACTATAATTTGGATTTGGGTGAACCAATAGAGCGGGAACAATGAAGTTTGGTGTTAGGATCATTGTAGGGATGTAGGATTAGGGTCAGGATTCAGTTTAACAAATTAATACTTATGGGTACTAAATGGTACAAAATATGGTACAATTTGAATTTTAGGTGAACCAATAGAGCCAGAATCATGAAATTTGGAGTCAGGATCACTGTTGAGGTGTAAGATTGAGATATGCAGGAAAGAAATGTTTACCAAAGCGTACTAAATTTGGTACAATTGTGTGGGTGAACTGATAGTGTTGGAATCCTGAAACTTGGATTTAGGATCAATTTGGGGGTGTTGTTTTGTGTTCAGTACTACTGTGTACTACATTTGGTACAATTTGAATTGTGGGTGAACCGATAGAGTTGGAATCCTGAAACTTGGATTTAGGATCACTATGGGGATGTTGTTTTGTGTTAAGTAGGAAGTTTTGGAAACTCGTACAACTCTACACTAAATTTTGTACAATTTGAATTATGGGTCAACCGATAAAGTTGGAATCCTGAAACTTGGATTTAGGATGACTGTGAGGTGTAGGATCGAGTATGTATGAAGTTTTGGAAATTCGTACTACTGTGTACTAAATTTAGTACAATTTAAATTGTGGGTGAACCGATTGAGTTGGAATCCTGAAACTTAGATTTAGGATCATTGTCGGTGTGTAGGTTTGGGTTAGGTAGCAAGTTTTGGAAATTCGTAAAACTGTGTGTGGATTTCGTATATTAATGTGTGGGTTGTTTTTTCTGACATATGCAGTTTTCTTTGAAAATAAAATAATATGTTAAAACATGTCTAAGTATTTCCTACATTCGCTAACGATGTTGCGGGCATATGCTAGTTACTTGATAAACTCTTGGTGTTACGTAGATTGTCTAGTCTGATTTGGGTACAAAGAGTACCATGACTTTCGGTGTGTTAAGTCCCATTGAAATTAGATCAGTTTTATAAATACGATTGAAAAAAAATTTGCACAGCGTACTGAATTAGGTCCTGATTTAGATATAGCTCCCATATATAGTTTCGTCCGATTTTAGGTAAATTGTGCACCAAACTCGCAAAGTTTGTTCGATTGAGACAACATTTTGCACAGTGTATTAGATTAAGTCCAGTTTAATGTGTGCGAAGTTTTGTGGAAATCGGTTCAGATTTAGATATAGCTCCCATATATAGTTTCGTCCGATTTTTGGTTAATTGTGCACCAAACTCCGATTGAAACAACATTTTGCAAAGTGAAGTACAGAATTATGTCCTGATTGATGTATATGAAGTTTTGTGGAAATCGGTCCAGATTCACTCGTAATTTTTTGTCCGAATGAGACAAAATTTTGCACGGCGTACTGAATAAGGTCCAGCTTGATGTACATGAATTTTTGGTGAAATCGGTTTAGATTCAGATATATGGATCACCAACATTTCAATATTTTTTCCGATTGAGACAAAATTTTGCACAGCATACTAAATTAGGCCCAGTTTGATGTACGTGAAGTTTTGATAAATCTGGTTCAGTTTTATATATATTTCTCCCATATATAGCTTATTCGATTATATGTAACTTGTGCACCTAACTCCCAATATTTTTCCGATTGAGGCAAAATTGTGCACGCCTTACTGAATTAGGTCCTGTTTGATATTTATGAAGTTTTGTTGAAATCATTTCAGATTTAGATATAGCTCTCATATATAGTTTCGGCAGATTTTTTATATATTAGCATCTCTTGTATGCAGTGTTGCCAAAACATCGTCGATAAAAATACTAGATTTAGTTTAAAAAAATGCTAGAAAGTGCTAAATAATTTAAAAAAGTGCCAAATAAAAGTGCTAAAAAGTTTGTATAAGTAACTTCGCTTGTAGCTAATAATGAAAATTGTATTTATTAAAAAATCATTATACACACAAAATTGAGTGAGTGTCTTTTAAATATTCTTGCAACACCTCGAAATATTCACATGAAATCCTATTTATTCTTAATCAGAACAAAATTCTTCGATGTAGCCATGTCCGTCTGTCTGATTAAATAACGATATAGTTCGCAATATTGAAGAAAACTCTTTGAAAATCTCCACATTACTAATATTTCTGCGGTATTTGGCACTGAAAATGGGATATATTTGTCCTTTTTAGGGTAGCCCCAATCGAATTGGCTCCAATTTGATATTTTGGATTTTAATTAGAAAAAATCTCCCAACCAAAATTTATCAATATGGTCCATGCTTCGATGTAGAGCGGTACCTCAATTATTCGGTGTTTTGATGACTTTAGGCACGTTTTTCAAACGAAGTTGCTTTAATTTGATATTTTGAATTCTCATTAGGCAGACATTTTTTGATAGAATTGATTGTAATATCACAATGCTCGTTTTCAGAGGCTAGCGTATATGCAGGGTTTGCTCACATCCCTCATATTAAAGTACCGACCTATTTTTGATATTTTGAGGGATTTAGTCATATTCTCGGGGCTCTGTTAGGGTAGAAAATATGTATGCGGACAATTTATATATTTGGAGATACTTTTAAGGTTTAAAAACCTTTTTCTCACCAATGTGGCTGTAATTTAAAAAAAAAATATGTTTGCGGAAATTTTTCTTTTGACATAACCCCAAATGAAGTGGGACGCGACCAATTTCGGCGCTATGAAGTAGCTCTAATTTAACATTACAATTTAGGTTCATGATTTTTACTCCCCCACAAAGGCCCCGCATAATTTGTATTTTCATTTTTCCAAATAAACAACCTACTAGCATACAATGTCACAGTCACCATATGAAACACCACATGGTCAATATCATGAAAAGTTTGCAACGACATGAAAAGTTTCTCAAAATAAATAAACATTTGAAATATAAACTCAAAAATTGGGAATTAACCTGAAGGAGCGATTCAACTTCGATAGCCTTTATTGAAGAAGGCCGGAATAGTTTTTGCAGTATGTCAGGAAATATCGATTAATATTGGCATTTTTTATATCAAATCTATTGTTCGAGTAGTACCGATATTGTATCAAAAAATATATCTGTCACAACGGAACGAAAAGAGATCAACGCCTATGTTGACGGGCATAAGTTTGGCCGAATGGTATTTTACATGTTCATAGATTTCTGAAATTTTTTAACATTGAAAAATCAAACTCATTGCGTGAAAGATAAATAAATTTAAATAGGTGTATGTGAAATCGAAAAAAAGGCATTTTTTTTTTTTTTGGAGTTAAACTAAATAATGGAAAATGTTAAAAATATCCTGAAAAATAATAAAAATGCTAAAGAAGATGTTAGGTGCTAGATCGATTTTTTTGGTGCTAAACGAGTTTAAAAAGTGCTAAATCTAGCACTAAAAGTGCTAAATTGGCAACACTGATTGTATGTATCCAAAGTGGTGAAGGCTATCATGTAGTCGGCCCCGTCCGACTTTTGAACTGTCCTTACTGGTTTACTTTCTTTATGTTTAGGGCGGAAGGTTTTCTAAAAGTGCGTTTTAGGAGTAAGTGTAAATATAAAATATTTCTATACTTCAAAGTCACAAAATCTAAGGCTAATTTTTCCTAAGAATTATTTACTAAACATTTTTTATATATTATTGAGTACGTGTGTTTTCATAATAAACTTATTATGTTAATAATATTTTTTTATTTTCATTGTTAAACAATACACAACAGAGGCGTAGAATTATTTAACAAAGCTCCAAAAAAGTTAATATGTTAAGTTTTAGAAAAATTGGAACGTAAAAATGTTCAAACAAAACTTTTTTGAAAACTTATACATTACCTATAAGGTTATGACTGTTATTACTACACCACTGATTAGTGGCGACTGCATCTTGATGTCGACTACAATTGTAATTACATTAAACAATGCTTTTAAATAAATATTTTATTTTTCCCGTCTGTCATAATCATCATCTTAGAATCTCTCACCATTGTCATGTTTTAATAATGTATACGATTTTTTTCAATTGCAATTAATAATCAAAATGTCATCTTTGACCTTTACAACTGTCAATGCTTGCTATTATTATTGTGTTGGCTAACACAAATCAAAACGTCTCCAATGTACAACAACAAAAACATCAACAATGACTGCAGTAGGTTGTCATTTACAACTGAATGTACCCTACAGCAGCGGTACAACAGAGTTGAACTGGGACACAACAAATATTACCCGCCTACTGTCAATAACAACTATGGCCATAACATTTCATTGTCTTTCAATGAACAACTAACCCTCTAGTCAGGAGAATGGTTATAATCACGACTCACCACTTGGTAAATGAAAAAAAAAATGGATATCTAACTATGAAGCCGGTACTTATAACAATTTAAATAACTTAAAGGGAACTTGTCCAAACTGTCATACAAGTTGATATCATACGCGTGACTTTTCCAAGCGTAAACATGTCAACATTTCATATTGAGGGGGGGCGACAATGACAAAATTGTTGTAAAAAAGAAAATAATATTTATTTTTGTAAAAAAAAAAAATGGGAAAATTTACGCTATTTTCTCCACTCGTAATATTGGATGCTTAAAGTTGTGGCTATAATTGTACGTTTACATTGTAGCGGATTTACTAGATCCAGTAAATCTAAATCTCAGACAAAAAGTTTTAATGTAAACGCAGTATAAAATGTATATTTAATTATTTGTATATTAAGGGGACACCCACCATTCTCGGGATCAAAAAATTTTTTGACTTAATTCGTAGATTCGAATTAAGTCAAGAATGTCCCTACAAAATTTCAAGAGAAAATCTCAAGAACTCTTGAAGATATAGCCGATTTATTCTGTCAGCAGCAAGTGACGGCTGAAGGGCTTCTCAAACTTTAAACGCGTTTTCCTCTAAACGAATGGCGGGCACGATAACTCAAAAACTAATAACTAATAATAAATAGAGCTTTATAACCTTCACCATAAGGTGTAAATTTATGCATATCCGTCCTTCTGTCTGCTGAAACCACGATAGAACTCGCAATATTTAAAATAGACCTTTGGAAATCCTATCCTATCAATATATATATATATTGATAGGATGAATAGTATTGAACATGAAATATATCGGTCCACGTTATGGTATAACATCCATGTATTGCAATACCCCACCCCCCAAATATTCGGTATTTTTAGTTCTCATTGGGTATGCTCAATATTGGTCCATTTTTATACCCTACACAACTATGTTGTCAGGGTATTATAGCTTTGTGTAGCCCCAAGAGATTTTAACGCCGCGAAATATAGGTCTTAGACCCACCTTTAAGTATACCGATCGTCATATCTCGACTAGCTGAATCGATCGAGACATGTGTGTCCGTCCGTCCATTATAAATTGTAAACACGATACAGGCCACAGTTATGGACCAATCTTCACGAAATTTTGCATGTAGGATGTGTTCTGGCCAATGATCCCTATTGTTTTTGGTAAAGATCGGTTAATATTTAGGGGATTAAATGAACCAGATACTTAATTTTTGTCGGTTTTTCTGGTCGCTCCAGAGGCTGCAATTATGGCCCAAACATTTGCATGGAGAAGGGGATCGCTCCAAAGATAAAGCATGCCTGTTTTGATAAAGATCGGTCAATATTTAGCGGGTCAAATGGACCCTGACTTTCAGTGGGTGCAATGAACGGAAAACTTTAATTTTGTCAGATTTTCTAGTCGCTCTAGAGGCAATTGTTATATGCAGGATATCGCATATTTTACAAGGTGAAGGAGATGTGACCAAATACTTAGACCGGCTGTTTAGATGATGGTCGGTCAATATTTCGAGGCTCAAATCAATCAAAACCTAAAGTGACAAGTTTTTCATTTTATGGCGTAAAAATTCCTTTCAAGAAAGAAAAAATGGAAAATATGCCAGGGTTAGAAAGTGGAGCTGTTGACCTATAATATCATATTCGCTTCTTAGTATATTCCCCATATAACTGATTGATTCATCAACGCCCAGACGAAATGCTTGAAGCTAGAATATTGAAACTTTGGGTGAGGGTCACTCTTAGTCCAAAGGTGTCTAATAAGGCTGGGTTTTTAGAAATTCGTACTAGAACAGTACGAAAAGTCCCAAATTTGGCGAGCCGGTAGCGATAGAACTAGAAATTTGGATTAAGGGTCATTGATAAAGTGTAGGATGAAACCACCAATGTAGGATGAAACCACCAATTTAAATTGGTGGTTTTTGGAAATTCGAACAGTAAGTATCGAACTGTAAGTAAGTAAAAGTACTAAAATGTACAAAATTTGGTACAATTTCGTAGCATGTGAACTAAATAGTACTAAAAATTTTAAATTTGGAATGCTAATAAAGGTTGAGAAGTAAGATCTGTCTATATAAAGATGTGGTTTTGGAAGTGTGTACTCATGTATACGAAAAGTACTAAACAGTACTTAATTTGGTAGAATTTGAATTTGGAAAAACGGATGAAGCTGGAATTCGAAAATTTTAAATCAGCATTATTGTTGAAGTGTAGCATTATTCACCCCTTATATAGTCATGATCAACGTGACTACCTAAATCCGATCCATTTGATGGACCGTGTGACACAAAATCGTATCATTATCTGGGGACCATTCCTTATGAGGTGAAAAGCCATTGGCGATGAAATATTCAGAAGGACAAATTCGTCATAGATCAAGTATTTTGAGTTAGGGCGTGAGTAACATTTTGCTGGTAACCCTAATATTTGCATGCGCTACTGCAGATTATTTTTGAGATGACATATCATCAGTCAAATCAAACGAGGAAAATTCTCCATCTAACTCGAGTCCTTGTATATATTTTTCGTCCTCCTTATCTTGAATCATGATATTTCTTTTTGATTTCCAAATATTTAGTATTCATTGGGGACCCTATTTAAATATAAATCGATATTCGAATACGGTTCCTGACTCTTCTTCTTTAGGCACTTACGAATACTTTCAGGACTTGAATCGACGTTGGACTGATTTCGTAGACCTTATCCCCCACATATTTGGAGTCCCTATTGAAAATCCTATGAGCGACAGTAAAATATTT
Source organism: Musca vetustissima (assembly GCF_032173495.1). Classification (NCBI taxonomy): domain Eukaryota; kingdom Metazoa; phylum Arthropoda; class Insecta; order Diptera; family Muscidae; genus Musca; species Musca vetustissima. Next base: position 32,035 of record NW_026886675.1, on the reverse strand, counting down.
GGAGATCAAAAAATTTGATGGTATATAGTTTACGGCCAATTGTGATCAACTCTTCCCTGCACAAGAGTAATGATTTACTTGACATTCCGGGTATGGTATGAAGATATCGTAATTTTTTATACATTACAGGCATATACTAGCCTGCAATTTCGTTGGCGAATGTGGGAATTATTTAAAAACTAATACAAACTATAAAAAATATTTTAGTATATTCTTGTATAGTACGTATTTCCAAAAGTACATCCATACCTTAATTCTAAACACCAATTCTGATCACAACTGAAATCTAGTTAAGCTCTAAATTTGGTAACATTTATTACGTTTTGTACTCATGTAACACTTATTTCGAAAAATTCAAAATTTTAAATATAAGTTCACCCAAATCCAAATTTAATACCCGTTGGTAAACATTAATATAAATGTCCATAACTACCCACTTTAACAATTATAACTACGAATTTCAAAACACCCAAATCTTAATCTCATATATTCCAGCAAATCTCAGTATTCCAGCCCTATCAGTTCACCTAAATCCAAATTATATCAAATTTAGTACCATGTAGTACACATACGTACAACATTCCATTACTACCTACATAATGCAAAGCAATGGAAATCTTATTACCTAATTTCAGGATTCCAGTTCTATCGGTTCACTCTCAATCCAAATTGTTCCAATTCGCCCAGTATTCCAGCCCTATCAGTTCACCTAAATCCAAATTATATCAAATTTAGTACCATTTAGTACACATACGTACAACATTCCATTACTACCTACATAATGCAAAGCAATGGAAATCTTATTACCTAATTTCAGGATTTCAGCTCTATCGGACCACCCAAATATAAATCTGGTACCATATAGTACACATTTGAGCGAATTTTCAATTTTGTACGCCCTTCAAATTACAAGATCTCGGCTCTATCGGTTCAGCCAAATTCAAATATAGTACCATTTAGTACCTTTCGTATATAACTTTCAAAAACTACCTATTTATTTCAATGCTACACTTCAACAATAATGCTGATTTAAAATTTTCGAATTCCAGCTTCATCCGTTTTTCCAAATTCAAATTCTACCAAATTAAGTACTGTTTAGTACTTTTCGTATACATGAGTACACACTTCCAAAACCACATCTTTATATAGACAGAACTTACTTCTCAACCTTTATTAGCATTCCAAATTTAAAATTTTTAGTACTATTTAGTTCACATGCTACGAAATTGTACCAAATTTTGTACATTTTAGTACTTTTACTTACTTACAGTTCGATACTTACTGTTCGAATTTCCAAAAACCACCAATTTAAATTCTGGGTTTTTGGAAATTCGAACAGTAAGTATCGAACTGTAAGTAAGTAAAAGTACTAAAATGTACAAAATTTGGTACAATTTCGTAGCATGTGAACTAAATAGTACTAAAAATTTTAAATTTGGAATGCTAATAAAGGTTGAGAAGTAAGATCTGTCTATATAAAGATGTGGTTTTGGAAGTGTGTACTCATGTATACGAAAAGTACTAAACAGTACTTAATTTGGTAGAATTTGAATTTGGAAAAACGGATGAAGCTGGAATTCGAAAATTTTAAATCAGCATTATTGTTGAAGTGTAGCATTGAAATAAATAGGTAGTTTTTGAAAGTTATATACGAAAGGTACTAAATGGTACTATATTTGAATTTGGCTGAACCGATAGAGCCGAGATCTTGTAATTTGAAGGGCGTACAAAATTGAAAATTCGCTCAAATGTGTACTATATGGTACCAGATTTATATTTGGGTGGTCCGATAGAGCTGAAATCCTGAAATTAGGTAATAAGATTTCCATTGCTTTGCATTATGTAGGTAGTAATGGAATGTTGTACGTATGTGTACTAAATGGTACTAAATTTGATATAATTTGGATTTAGGTGAACTGATAGGGCTGGAATACTGGGCGAATTGGAACAATTTGGATTGAGAGTGAACCGATAGAACTGGAATCCTGAAATTAGGTAATAAGATTTCCATTGCTTTGCATTATGTAGGTAGTAGTGGAATGTTGTACGTATGTGTACTACATGGTACTAAATTTGATATAATTTGGATTTAGGTGAACTGATAGGGCTGGAATACTGAGATTTGCTGGAATATATGAGATTAAGATTTGGGTGTTTTGAAATTCGTAGTTATAATTGTTAAAGTGGGTAGTTATGGACATTTATATTAATGTTTACCAACGGGTATTAAATTTGGATTTGGGTGAACTTATATTTAAAATTTTGAATTTTTCGAAATAAGTGTTACATGAGTACAAAACGTAATAAATGTTACCAAATTTAGAGCTTAACTAGATTTCAGTTGTGATCAGAATTGGTGTTTAGAATTAATGTATGGAGGTACTTTTGGAAATACATACTATACGAGAATATACTAAAATATTTATTATGGTCGGTATTAGTTTTTAAATAATTCCCACATTCGCTAACGAAATTGCAGGCTAGAATATGCCTGTAATATGTAAAAAATTACGATATTTTCATACCCTATCCGGAATGTCAAGTAAATAATTACTCTTGTGCAGGGAAGAGTTGATCACAATTGGCCGTAAACTAAATACCACCAATTTTTTTGATGTGCAAATATTCTACTAAAATGTCTCTCATATGATTTTTCAGACGGTATTCAAATATTAGAAATCGATATTCGTACGTGGTCCACCTATGTGCTCTATAGCCCTACAATTATTTCCTGTTGGGCCATGTGAGGGATAAGGTCTGAAAGTATTTGATAAGTGCCTCAAAGAAAGAATTCGTTAGGATACCGTATTTCGAATATCGATTTCTATTTAAATAGGGCCCTAAAGGATATTAGATATCTAAAGTTCAACAAATCTCATCTTGTGATTTATGATTCAAGATAAAGATGACGAAAAATATAGACAAGGACTCGAGTTAGATTGAGGGTATTCCTCGTTGGATTTGACTGAATATTTGTCATCTCAAAAATAATCTGCGGTAGCGCATGCAAATATTTTAAGGGGTTTCTTCATGCTCTTTAGGGTTACCAGCAAAATGTTAATCACGCCCTAACTCAAATACTTGATCTGTGGCGAATTTGTCCTTCTGAATATTTCATCATCCACCTCATAAGGAATTGTCGACCCCCAGACGATGATACGATTTTGTGTCACACGATTAATATTTAGTCCATCAAATGGATCGGATTTAGGTATTCACGTTGATCATTACTATATAATGGGTGAAGATTTTTTTCTGGTTGCAAGTGGAATCACAATACCATTAATATGTGGTGTAAAACAATTCTCCAGAATAGTTAACCCAACACATCTTCATACAAATAATTATCCTTATTCTTGCCATATCCAAATTGCTAATAATATATCCTTTAAAATCTATATTTATAAATATATGTGTAGATACTCCATTATCCTTTCTCATTTTTTGATACTTATCATCTGTAGTTGATCTTAATATAAAAAGTCGAGTCCACCAAAAAAAAAGTCTATATAAATTCCTTTCAAGGCTATTATTGCATTAAACTCTAATCATATGTGTGCGGTGAGGGCGTCACTAGATTTTCCATTTCTATAAACCACAACAAATTTGCTAAAGCAACAACTGAGGCTAATCCACCAAATTTCACAACAACAAATATCCGTATCAACTAACAACATAAAGCAAGGAGCAAACACTCAATATTAGCACCATCACCCAGCAGCCATGGCAACAAACCACCACACTGCTATTTTATATATACTTTGAAAAAAGTATCCGTGTGGTAAGCCACCAAATAGTCCGTCGTTCATCCAGCCATCTATTTTAAACATCCACCTTCTGGGAAACAAATGACTTTCAGTAAACACCCAAAGAGATTTTCCATGGAAAATCACTACTTATAACACAACACACTCCTTTTACTCTAACAACAATCCACCCGAAGTTAGAGAAAAAAGTCAAAACTAAAAACTGAGATCAAATCAGAGCCCAGAAGAGACAAAAAATTTGGACGAATGGACGGACGGACAGGCAGACAGACAGATGGATAACTTTAAACATAGTGACTGATGGTGGTGACTGCTGTTTTGTTTGACTGAAAGAAAGAATGGCAGACAGACGGACGGACGGACATACTAACTGACTGGCTGACAAGTCCAGCTTGAACGTTTAAGTCTGTGTCTTTAAGCCGGTCGCCGCGCTAATGCCACAGCTTCTGCAAAAATCAGTTGCGGCAGTTTGCTACAAATGTTGTTGTTGTTTAGTTTGGTGTTGTAAATATCGCTAAAAGCAAAAATCAAACTGAACAGACAAACGTAACATGCGGCATATGATGGATGTTTTGATACTATAGTAGGTATGTGTGTAGTGCATATATGTTGGAGATGTTTCGTATTATTCACCAATTTAAGGGCCTCATTTTACACAAATAAGAAATTTTAATGGTTGGTTGACTTTATTAATCTAACTTGTTCTCTGTAATGGATATTATATAAATATTCAAATATTATATGCATGACATTTAATGCGATCTCTATTTAAGTATATATTTCTGACTGATCTGTGTTCCATCTAAAATATTGTTCCTTGACCAACCTTTAAGTACACCGATCATCATAACTCGACACTACACATGTGTGTCCGACTGTCCATTATAATTTGTAAACACGATATAGGCCACAGTTATGAATCCCTAAAGATGGGTTAATTTTTAGGGAATGAAATGGAACAAAAATTTTATTTTTGTCTTTTTTTCTGGTCTTCTAGAGGCCACAATTATGTCCCGAACATCACGAAATTTTTCATGGTGAAGGGGATCACGCCAAAGAATAAACGTTTATTTTGATAAAGATCGGTCAATATTTAGCAGGTCGAATGGACCCAGACTGTGTCCGACTGTCCATTACAATTTGTAAACACGATATAGGCCACAGTTAAGGATCCCTAAAGATCGGTTTATTTTTAGGGGATAATATGGACCAAAAATTATTTTTGTCTGTTTTTCTGGTCTTCTAGAGGCCACAATTATGTCCCGAACATCACCAAAATTTTCATGGAGAAGCATGTGTTTTGATAAAGATCGGTCAATATTTAGCGGGTCAAATGAACCCAGACTTTTGTGTGTAAAGTTAAGTGCATCTTATGTGATATATATATTAACTCCTGATGAGAGTATATCCAAGAGGAGGACCTTTAAAATGATACTCTACATGTGGGAGTTATGCGCTCTAAAGGCCATTATTATATACAAACCAGTGAGCGGAGTAATATGATACTCTACACAACTTCCACGAAACTATAACTTTCTGTGGTTCTATATTCTGAGCTTGGGCAATATTTCGCAATATTTGCACCCTCTTGACCGACTAGAGGTCAACAAATATTACAAATATTCTGTACTTCACTTGTCAAGATTCCCTTAATTTTTTTTTTAAATTTTGGCCTATAGATCGACTCGAAAAAAAACCAAAAAAAAAAATAAGTTTTCGGTCCACTTCATCCCAAAATTATTATCTGATCCTCACCGAAAACTATAGGCGTTGTCGGTCCATAACTTGAACCTCATGGAAAATTTCTAAGCATCTGTAAATATTTATGTGTAAGTCCCGCATCCGAGTACATACGACAATATAATTGGTATTAATTTAAAGGTCAACCACTCCTCTTGAACATTTTGTGGAAATAGGTATCAATATAGCTCCTATATATAGTTTCGTCCTAGGACTTTCAGGTGCAAATATGTACCCCATAGAATACAATTTTTTTTGTCAAAACAGGCATGCTTATTCTTTGGCCCGATCCCCTTCTCCATGCAAAATTTCACGAAGTTCGGGCCATTATTGCGGCCCCTGGAGCGACCAGAAAAACCGAAAAAATGTAGTATTTGATCAATCTTTCCCAAAAACAATAGGGGCCTCCATTGGCCAGAACCCATCCTACATGCAAAATTTCGTGAAGATTGGTCCATAACTGTGGCCTGTATCGTGTCTACAAACTATAATGGACAGACGGACGGACGGACGAACACATATGTCTAGATTGACTCAGCTAGTCGAGATATGACAATCGGTATACTTAAAGGTGGGTCTTGGTCGCGACGTTACAAACATTTGGGGCTGCACAAAGCTATAATACCCTGACAACTTAGTTGTGTAGGGTATAAACATCACATATTTTACACGGCGAAGGTAATTGGACCAAATACTTAGAACAGCTGTTTAGATGATGATCGGTCAATATTCCCATTTATTTTAAGGCGTAAATATTTTCCTAGGGAAACAAGATTTAGAAAATATGCCAGGGTTAGAAAGTGGAGCTATATATATATATATATATAAACCTTTGCCCAATCGGATTGTGCTAAAGTGTGGTGTAGAATATAAAAGGCCCCTCGATTACACTATCCTAGTATTAGAAACAAAATTTGATATGATCCTGTACAGTATGACGGGATCAATCTTAATCCAAAGTTAAACGATAAACTCAAAATTGTATGGTTTTGACAATGCGTTTTAACGTCAACATCATCGTCAAAAATTGGAATGTCTTTTTGGCTATAGTTTCGTTATTACCTATGGAATTTCGACTATACTTTGTTGTCATAGACTTTTTTGGAATATTGGCTTTGTGCGGATACAATAATAAGCTATTATTATAGAAATTGCAAAGAAAAAGGACTAGTGAAGATTTTTGCTTTAACAATTGATATAAAAACTTTCCAGGGACTTAGTTTGTATTTACCCATATTTTCCATTTCATTGAAAAAAGTAAATATCAACAACAAATTTCTACCACAGAAATGGGCCATTACAGTTATTTTAACTACACTTTTATATCCTCACATACATACATACATATATTTTCATATCACCTGCTTTATTACACCCTAAACAAAAGTTACAACCATTGACGAGCATACAAAAAAAAAATAATTGGAATTTTTCAAAACCATCTCCAGAAAAAAAATAATTGACATGTGTAAAAGGCCAAAATAAAAATGTTCCAATTTCCAATACAAAAACCAAAAAACGGTATGACGAAGAACAAAATGACTGAAATTAAAGACAACTGTGTGCATGCACCGTCACGTTAACTAACCTTACAACAGACTAAAAATCTTTAGATCTTAAGCGAAATTATTGAACGGTTTCTTAATGCCTATACAAAGCCGGTAATTGTTTCTTAACGCTACTTTTCCTTGACTTGCCCTGGCTTTAAACCGGATAATGCATATTTTGTGTTTATACCTGGTGCTGCTGTTATACTTTAGAGTTAGTTATGGGAATGTTCGTTCATTCCCGGTGATTACAACATGATGATCCTCTGTCATTTTGTTGTTGAGGACGACCATACATATGATTAGCTGTAAGATGAGCAGAGAGATTGCATTTTTAGGCGTGATGCGATACAAGAGCTTATTTTGTTGAAGTATTCATGTATTAAGAGGACTATAGCTTAGTTTTAAACAATTTTTACACTTTATTTTTAGGATAAACTCTATAGGACTATGAAGTCATGGTTAAGCTATGAACTAGCTTGATCACACATTTAATACATAGTTAAAGATTCACAAAGAGGTGCCCCTTGAATATCATCAGATTGTTTAGTAATTCATGTAAATATTTAGCGACGTAAATCCTAGAAGAAAACTTTATTGATTTCCTTCTACTATATACAACAACCGCTACTATGACCCTTACACCACGAAATACCATTGGCTTGTGGTTTTAAAAATTACAAAATTTGTGTGAAAAATTACAAAATTTGTATTCTATATATTTACTTCTGAAGGACATAGACCTACGATTTTAATAGTATATCCAAGAAGAGTTGTTGGCCTTTAAGGGAAAAGAGTACATGTCTGGCTGGTATGAACTAGGATTTTTGACTTTGCTCTAAAAGTAACAAAATGGCGGAAATTTGAAAAAATATTTTTGGAAAATCGCCGATTTTTGACCAAAAACCAAGTTAAAAAATAAGGAAGATCTTCACCGATTGGCTTTATCCTAGTTCATACGATATCTATACACTCACAGAGAAACGTGTAAAAATTTGGAATCGATTGCTATGTTAGTTTTTGAGTTATCGTGCCCGCCATTCACAAAAGAGAAAAACGCGTTTAAAGTTTGAGAAGCCCTTTATCCGTCACTTGATGCTGACACAATAAATCTTCAAGAGTTCTTGAGAATTTCACTTGAAATTTTGTAGGGACATTCTTGAATTAGTGAAGATTTGAATTAAATCAAAAAAAAAAAAAAAAAAAAAATTGACCCCAAGAATTGGGGGGGTCCCTTAAATTGATACTAATTATATAGTTATATGTACTCGGATGTGTGAGTTAGACGTAAATATTTAAGGTGGTCTACGTATTCTGATATCGTTTAGTATTTCCTTTACCACACTAGGGGCTGAAATGTCGCGCTGATCGCTATGAAATTATACATGAAGTTACGGTAGAGCTCAAGGACGACGCCTATTCGGTGATGTTAAACATATAACGGCTGTTTAGGCGATGATCGGTCAATATTCCGAGGGCGAAATCAGCAAAAACCTAAAGTGACCAAATTTTTATTTTATGGCGTAAATATTAACCCCGGGAAAACAAGATTTGAGAAATATGCCTGTGTTAGAAAGTGAGCTTTTGACATATAATCGGTAAAGAGGGTGCAACTATATCTGTACACCAAACAACACATGTTACTCGTCTACGCCGATGACATCGATATAATGGGTCGAACATTGCGAGCGGTAACAGCCACCTTTGAACAAATTAAAAAGGAGTGTGCCAAAGTGGGTCTGGCAGTAAATGGCAAGAAGACCAAGCTGATAATATCAACGCGCAAGACGTCCAGTAGACTTGGATCAACGGTGGAACTTGAGAACTACAGCTTCGAGGTAGTTAACGACTTTATATACCTTGGTACCGCCATAAATAAAACGAATGACATCAGTTTTGAAATTCGGAGAAGGATTGTGATGGCCAACATATGCTATTATGGTCTAAGTAAGCAGTTTAGTAACAAGGCCACCTCCCGCCAGACCAAACTCACATTTTACAAGACGCTGATACTACCCGTGCTATTATATGAATCAGAAGCATGGGTACTTGCACAAGCAGATGAAGCAGCTCTTGGGGTGTTGGAGAGAAAAATTCTCCGAAAGATATACGGGCCGATCTGCGTCGACGGTGAATATCGGCGTTGAATGAACCACGAGCTTTACAATTTATACGCGGACATCGACATAGTCAGTCGTATTGAGCTGCAGCGACTACTGTGGCTAGGCCATGTTGTGCGGATGAATGAAAATGCCCCAGCTCAAAAGGCATGTAAAAATGAGCCTACTGATGGTTCCCGTAGAAGGGGAAGACCACGAATTAGATGGAAAGACCAAGTAGAAAACAACATCTTGGAACGTGGTCTTCCAAATTGGTGGACTTGCGCACAAGACCGACGCGCTTGGAAATCTTTTTTAAGCTCGGCTTATGGAACAACCGTTCTGTAACAAGCCAGCTAAGTAAGTAAGTAATGGTGCAAATATTGCGAAATATTACCCAGGCTCAGAATATAGAACCGCAAAGGTTAGATTTTCGTGGTAGTTTTGTAGGGTATCATAAGATCATATAATCGGCCCCGTCCAACTATAATGCTCCACTCACTGATGTTTTCTCTAAAACGATTTCAAAAAAACTTAACATATGTTACACTAGTCCGGATTTCGGTATGTTGTGTAAAATCGGACAGCTTTTGGGGCTTTGGTGTACCATTGGTCTCAACCGGACAAACATTGTATCTTGGTTGAATTTTGTGAATTCGGATAAAACAATATATGAGAGTTATTTCTAAATCTGAACAGATTCTTACCAATTTCAATAGGGCTCATCCCTGGGTGAAATATATGAGCTGTACCAAATTTCATCTCATTCGGAACACAAATGAGACCTGTATTTTTTTATACCCTCCACCATAGAATGGAGGGTATATTAATTTTGTCAGTCCGTTTGTAACACATAGAAACATTCATATATTCTTGATCATCGTAAAATTCTAAGACGATCTAGCCCTGTCCGTCCGTCCGTCCGTCCGCCCGTCTATTGTAATCACGCCATCTTCTGAAGGAATTGAGATATGGTGCTGAAATTTTGCATAGGGTTGTCTTTTGTCTGCAGTCAGGTCAAGTTCGAAGATGGGATATATCGGTCCCCGTTTAGGCATAGCTCCCATATAAGCGTACCCCCAATTTTCGGTATTTTGAGGTTCCTGAGCGTGATTTTCAACCGAATTCGCTGAAATTTTATACATGGGGCTCTTATTGGGTACCAAATTTCCCCACTAAAAATTATAAATATAGGTCCAATTTTTCGTGTGGCCTCCATATAAGGGTACCTCCCTATTTCCAGTTTTTGAGGGTTTTGACCGGATTTTTTCACCGAATTGGCTGTATTTTGAATCTCTAATAGGTACCAAATCTCCCCACAAAAAATTATGAATATAGGTCAAATTTTTCGGATAGCCCCCATAGGGTACTAAATGACCCCACAAAAAATTGTAAATATAGGTCCACTTTTTCTGGTAGACCCCATATAACGGTACTCCTAATTTTCAGTATTTTGGGGGTCTTGAGCGCATTTTTCAACCGAATTCGAAGCAATTTGGTATTTTTTGGTAACAAATCTCTCCACCAAAAATTATTAGTATTCAATCTTCGAAATTGAACTATGTTTGGAAGAGACCCGGGAGGCCCGGCCCCCCCCCTCGAAATGAATTTTTTTCACAGTAAATTTATGTTTGCAACAGCGAATTTTTTCATTTTGTACTACCAAATATTCTATTCTATTGATTGCAATGATTGCGCTCACAAATTAGTAAATATTAAATATATCCACAAACACATAAGATATCCGCTCGTTATCTCCATTATATTCTATAATGCGGCTAATAATTGCCAATTTTCACTTAATTAGCATTCTCAAAACATACACACACACTCTAGTAAATTTCAGTCGTCCCACAAGTTGCAGTTGCCCTTTTAACAAGAACAACAAGGGTCACATATTGTGCCACTTAACCCTTTCTTTAAATGATCTCATGATCTGCATGACAAACTTCCCAAGAATGGCATTGTTGTGCTAAACATTTCAAACAAAACAAAATAATTTTGAAGCAAAACTCTGAAATTAGCCCACATTAGTTACATTGTCATTGTTTTGACAAAAACACCAGGGGATTTTCTTGCCATCCTCCATGCTAGATATGCGAATTTTCCATCGAAATTCTATTGCTAATATGTGAATCCGGTCGTCAAAATTGTACGTTTTCGATTAACCCTTTCCTTGGTGCAAATTACAAATTGGCTAGATGGATGGAATTCCTGGTACCTGATTAAAACAGGATAAAGATAAAGAACATAGACAGTTTGGCAAAGATTAAAACGGAAAAGAGTTGAAGTCCGATTAAAGGAACCGGATTTAGTAATTTAGTAAATTAAACAATGCACAACTATGTGGGCATCAGAGGAATACACGCCCTAACACGAACAACAGATTTTAGGTAGCAGGTAAGTGTGTGTGCGGTGTCGATGACACACGCACACATAGCCGTAATTGGATCGAATGTGGGATCAATGAATGAATCCAGTGGCTTTCATTGATCTGAGCGATCAAACACGAACAAAATTCCCTTGGCGATGGGCGAAAGGGTAAACATCGCCAACACTCAGCAGGCAGGTAGACGAAAGCCAGTAGGATTGTGGGCCGAGTTTGCGGATTTGATACCAGTAGCCCGGGCACACAGTGTCGCCAAGTAGTCCTTAAGCTAAGCTTACTTCAAGAATTGCCAGAGTTAAACTGTGGATTCATTAATCCAGCGTAAGTGATCGCGCACACACACTGAGGAGATGAACGCTTTCAGCGTAGATTTGAAACATGTCGTACAAATCAGCGAATTAAATTTGAATATCCGTTGATTAAAAGGATTGTAGATTTTTCAGAGGCGAGCCTGGAATATGGCAAGGACTATAAGTACTTTGGCGGAGGAGTGGAAATGCATCAGTCACTGCTCAGCAATCGTAGTGAACACATCTCAACAAACATAGAAACAATTTTTACAAATTAATATTTATTTAACACAAACACATCGAAAATGGCTCCTGTATTCCAATCGAATTTCTCCATTCGTTCCCTGTTGTCGGATAAGAAACCAAGTTTCGAGGATACGGAAATGTCATACGTTCCCAGTGCTCCCATCAGTCCATCGGCAACATCACAATCATCAGAGGAAATGTTAAGTGATGATGCATCATCGACCAGCAGCAAATCATCGGATTCCAAACCTGCCTACACCTACAGTGCCTTGATTGTCATGGCCATCAGAAGCAGTCCCGAAAAACGCCTAACACTCAGTGGAATTTGCGAATGGATAGCTGAAAACTTTGCCTACTATCAAAAGAACAAAAGTGTTTGGCAAAACTCCATACGCCACAATCTTAGCTTGAATCCCTGTTTCGTTCGTGTTCCACGTGCTTTGGATGATCCAGGACGTGGCCACTACTGGGCTTTGGATCCCTCTGCCGAAGATTTGACTATTGGTGAAACCACCGGCCGCTTGAGACGCAGTAACAATGCCATGATTGGTCGTTCCTTTGGACCTGGTGCCATTCGCACAAAATCAGCTATGCACTATGCTTCACCATATGGCGGTCATCATCATCATCCCTACCATCAGGCAATGACAAATACCATGGCCTATGCTCATCATTACACACCCAATGCTGTATATTTCCCAACACCCGAAGAAATTCGTTTGGCTCAACAGACTGCCTTATTGCAAAGCCAACGGGAACAACAAGCCTGGTCCAACTATCAGAGGCAACAACAGCATTTACAACAAATGCAATACCATCAACAATACCTTATGCAACAAGGTGGCATCCCAATGTAAAGTGAAGAATTTTGAAGGAATCGGAAATATGAAACTCCTACGATAACCACAAAGTGGTTGAATAATGTTTGACATGGAGTTTTCTTACTTGGCTACTTCAAAACAACCAGATCCAAAGGGAGAATTTGTAATATGGCTCATCACACAAATGCGTAGAACGCGCTTTAGCTAATAGTTTAACTAGTAATAATTGTTTAAGTTTTATATGTAATAGAAAAATTGAATGCCTATTTTAAAAATAAATAAATAAATATATTAAAAGAAAATTTAATAATATTTTGTTCTTATTATTTTAAATACAAACATAAAAGAAAGTGGAAAGAAATCGATGAGTTGAAACAGGGATATCGAGGTCTTGAATGCATTATTCCAAATTACAGCCAATTTGGTTTAATAATTTTTATTCTTTTATACTTTATAGAGTCTCCGGTGAATATTTCGAGGATTTGCAAATGGATTCACAAACTTTAATATACCGAATAACCACTTTTTTATCGAAAAATTGTGTACGGCTCATTTTTGTTCAATGGGTACATAATTAAGCAGATTTGTCAATTTTGAAATGAAGATCAGCCAGAAGCATAACAAAAGCTACCAAAGAAACGAGAAAAAATTACGACTTGGTACGGTTTATTAGCTGTTGGGATCATTTGACCGTACTTTTTCGAAGGTAAAGACCACTTGATTCACAATCACGTTCAACATTTGCACGAAATAATCATAAAATTTAAATTATAAAACGTTCTATCGATTAATATAAAGATACCATGCATTCTTCTGAATTATATTTTTAACTCTCCTATAGCTCTTTAAAAATCACCATTTTTACTTACCGCCGATTCTACAATAGTGCACCAAAAATGCCTATGTTAATTCGTTTGAGACAAAAATTTGCTAAGCGAACCAAATTAAGTTTTATTGAATTCGGTTTAGATTTAGACATTGCTTTTCATATAACTTTCTGCGGTTCTGGGCAACATTTCGGGATATTTGCTCCTCACTCTAGGTTTTGGTTGATTTGACCCTCGGAACATTGACCGATCACCATCTTAACAGCTGTTCTAAGTATTTGATCAGATCCTCTTCACCGTGCAAAATATGACAAAAATAATATTTTCGGTTCATTACACCCTCTAAATGTCATCTCAACACCGCCTAAAATTGTAGGTGTTGTCCTTGACCATAACCGAAACTTCAGGTAAAATTTCAAAGGATCAGCGTGACATTTACTCTTCTAGATTTTTTTAAATTTGTGAATACAATTTTTCACACCAAAGTCTGCGAACCGGAAAATATTGATCGTTTCTTCATTAAAAAAGTCTTGGCGACACTTTGCCCAGATTTCCTTTCTGGTGTAAAATTTCGTGGCGTTCGGATCATAATTGTGGCCTCTAGAGCGACCTGAAAATCCGACAAAAATAAAATTTTTGGTACATTTCATCCCCTGAATATTAACGGATGATTACTAAAAACAATAGGGGTATTCTTTGGCCGGAACCCGCTATACACGCAAAATTTCGTGGTCCACAATTGTTGGCTGTATGGTGTTTGCAAATTATAATGGACAGAGAGACGGCCTGACGGATACCCTTGGTCGACTAGTTAATCGTGGCTTCACGATCGGCTTTAGGATAGGTCTGTATCGTTTGATTGGTTACTTGATATCATATAATAATAAACCTTCGTCATTTTATATTGAGTTAATCCTAGGACCAATTTGATGTGCGCTAAGATTTATATCAATCAATCAAAAATAAGATTTTTGGGAGTTATAATCAACATTTATAACGCATTTCCCCTCTGGCCAGTTTTTCGAATTGAATTTTGAATAAAGTATTCAGATATAACATTAGATATATAGGGCAAAATATATGGGTTCATGTTTGGGAATAGCCCCCATTTAAGGGTACCGCCCCATTTGCGGCATTTTGAAGGTCCTTGCTTCATTATCCAACAGAAGCACTTGTAATTTCGCATATAGAGTTTTCAGAGGATAGAACACCTCCTCGCATTTGAAATGCACCCACGTTTCGAACTCGTCCTCATGAAAAGGTCCCTCTTTATTATAGTGGTCCACATTACCCGACATTAAATATTTTTATTTATAAATAATTATCGGCTTCAAAAATAAATAAAAATTAACCAGTACGGAAAGTAGTAAAGTCGGACGGGACCGTCTATATGATACCCTTCACCACTTTGGATATATTCAACAGATGAATCCTAACATTGTAAATCAATTTAAAGCAAATATCAATGGGACACCCGTTGATTATTTGGATAAATATCTAATAAACATGAGAAGTTTGTTGCACCATTTACTTAAAATCGGACAAAAATATATATAAAAGCTATATCGAAATATTAATTGATTTGATCGAAGCTTGTCACAGGTTAGGTTATACAAATTTTAGTTGCCACACGTTATGTTATAGTATCTTCAGTACGTTGTGCAAAATTTTGTACCAATCGGAAGAACCTGGGGAGTTTGGTGTAGAATTTATATCTATCTTCTAAGTTAAACTAACATCAGTACGTTCTGCAAAATTTTGTGTCAATTTTGTGTAAAATCTGACGAAAATATATATGTACAAGCTTTATCTAAATCTGAACCGATTTCAACGAGAGTTGCCAGATATTAATTTATATTAACTACAGTTCATTGTACAAACTTGTGTGGCAATCGGACAAACGTTGGGTATTTTGTGCACAATTTACATAAAATCGGAAGGAAAAATATATAGGAGACACATTAAATTAGTAGAAAATATATATGGGAGCTATATCTATATCTGAACTGATTTCACGAAACACAACACAAATCATTGTAGACTTAATTCATTACGCTACGCCAAATTTCATGCAAATCGAAAGATATATAGGGACTTTGGTATACCATTTACATTAAAACGGACGAAAATATACATGGGAGCTATATCTAAATCTGAACCGATTTCCACGAAACTTAACGCACATCATTCTAGACTATGCCAAATTTCGTGCAGATCGAGAGAGATATATAGAGACTTTGATGCACCATTTACATTAAATCGGACGAAAATATATATGGGAACTATATCAAAATCTAAACCGATTTTTAAGAAACTTGACACACATCATTCTAGACCTAATTCATTACGCTGTTACAAATTTCGTGCAAATCGAAAGATATATATGGATTTTGGTGCATCATTTACGGACGAAAATATATATGGGAGCTATATCCAAATCTGAATCGATTTTCAAGAAACTTGATACACATCATTCTAGATCTAATTCAGTACGCTGTGCAAATTTCGTGCAAATCGAAAGATATGGAACCATGTGTCTATCTCGTTTCCTTTTTCCTGTTACAAACGTATGCACAAAGACATAATACCCTGTACCACAGTGTGGTGAAGGGTATAAAAATCGCCGATTGTATTTACAGCTAAACGTATTTTTTTTTGTTAAAGAAAACGATAAAAACCACATAACTTCTTTATATTCGAGAAAAACAAAGTGTTCGACTATTTTGCAAAAACGTTCGACTATTGTGCTAAAAAATGTTCAAATCACACTTTTACAATCAAAGCTACATTTTCTACTACTACATTTTCAACATTGCAATAATTTATTAAAAACCAATTTTGATGTTTGTTTTCACTAATAAGGAAAATATATATAAAGGCGGCATTGACATATCTCAAGCATTTTCTTAGATATGGAGGGTGGTCCACATTACCCGAAGTTACTCCATGTTTTCTATTTTCTATTTTGTCCATGGTCATGTTGTGTGGATGATGCGTATTTACACTTACGTTACTCAGGAATAGTTTGAAGTCGGCATCCACGGGAAATCTTACAAGTTTATATGGCATATGTTATTCCCAGGGCATGTTATGACGTTCTGTGAACATCTTAGTAAAATCTTTTCAGCATTTTTGGCGTCTACAAAGAAAATATTTTAAATTTTCGTTGATCGTACCATGCTCATTTTTATATGGTATGGATGGATGGGAAAACGGTATCTGTAACCGTTCTTAAGATAAACGCATATTACATGTTCAGAAATTTTGACGTATGTTTACTATTGATCCTATAACTCCGCATCCACGCGGAATTTTAAAAGTTTATATAGCCTATGTTACTTTCGGGGCATGTCCCGACATACAGTGTAAATCTCATTAAGATCTGTTCAGCGGGTTTGGCGTCTATCGGTAACATACAAACAAGCAAACATTTTTTTTTTTATTTTATGTATATAGATATACTATATTTTGATAGATTTCATATAATTGCTTTACCAATATCCAAAAGTTTATTCGATTGACATGACATTATTTTGTTCATATTCCATTATAGTCCGCGTACATGTCAGGTAAACACATATATTGACCTCAACTAATGTTCGGTATTTTAAAGAAGTACAATTTTTGGAGGAAAAAACATTTTCCTATAAATTATTTAATTTTGATATAATTTTTATTAAAATAATTATCATCTGTAATATTCCTGCAATTTTGTACTTCGTTTTCCCAAATGATGTTCCCACTTATTTTAAATTATATTATTATTATTTTTTTTTAAGTCTCAAATAGTTATCGATGAACAATTTCGAAAATGTTGCATTTGATCCATAAAGTATTTTCCTTAAAGCTCCTGTCAACTGAATTAGTATTATTTCGAATTTAATTTTATTTAATTTTTTTTCATTTTATAAATGTAAAATGCTAACAAAAATGATATACAAAAATACAACTTTTTAATTTAACAAAACAAAAACAATAAAGTCTGAATTTAAACGGTAAATGAAAATCACTTGAGGCATTATTTAGCTAAAATGTCAGTTATCCTTTTGGTATCAAGTCAATTATTTAACGAATTTGTAATCACATCTCAGTCTCATGCCATCCACAATTACAACAACAAAACGGAGAGTAAACTAGAAAACAATAGAAAAAGAAAAACAACTTCATGGACCTGCACAAAAAAGGCAATAGATTCGACGTCTCTCCTTGGCAACATTAATAAATCCATGGAATACGAAATCAATTTGCTACTGAACGCTAACAAAGTGTATTTGTACTAGGCAGAAATAAAAAATACGAAGTAAAGAAATTGATAGTCCAACGAATCAATAAGAGTTGCCAATGTTGGGATTTAAAAATTATTAAAACACAGTGAATTTCATCCCGCTACAGACATTTTCAATATTTTCAAGGTCCTAGTCCGATTTTCCCATCTAAGTGTATGCAATTTGGGGTATTCTTTTTCTCATGGCCACAAATCACATCTATGAGTACAGTGAAATGGCAATCCTTTTCTCAACCATCCTCCCACTTCTCAGAAAAAAAATGAAAAGAAAAGCTAATCTTTGTTGTCTGAATGTTCATTTGATGTTGTTATTGTTTTGTTTCCTTTGGCCACAATGATTTTCGTCGATAGCCGTAGCCACAACAAAAACAACTAAAGTGCAATTGAATGTTATTATTTCAGTTAATGCATCTGGTTGTTGTTGCTGTTATTCCAAGTTATTATCGGTAGATGTGTGTGTGTCTGCCATATCGAGAATTGCCATCAATAATAAAATGTAAACCACAATTTTGGTCAAAAACCACACTGCCACCACAAAATCGAAATCACAGTGAAATAAAGGTAACAAAACACACATTGGAGGCAAAAAGGCAAGGAAATAAAAAAAAACATAACGGTGCAAAACAGATATTGACCAAATACAACACCGAATGTTGTTGTTTTTGTGTTATTCTCCTGCTCCGAAACATTACGACAGAGGAATGGACAATATAAAAAAAATGAAAATGAAATCAAATCCAGTCGATACCTAAAAAGAAAAAAATAAAATGCACACACACATAGTCCTCCAAAAACCACCTGCTCCGCCTTTTTATACAATCATGGCTATATTATACAGCAATCTATAATCTGACAGGGGAGTAAGTACCGAAGTGTATCGGCTTTGGATGCTGGTTTCATGGCGCGAAATAGACAAGCAGTGTCTACAAATTTTAGTTTGCCTAACACACCCACTAAACCTGTTTCGAAATATACTCTTGGGTGGTTTGGTGTTGTTATTGGTGTCTTTGTCTTTTTTGTTTTGGATATTTGATAATTCGTGCAGAATTCATAAACAGATTATTCAACTGCTTGTGCTGTGAGCTTTAAGTGAGATAATGTCCAAATTAATTATTTTTTTCTTTCAATGTTGTCATTGGGAATTGTTTCGATTGGGAAATTAAACGTTATCCAAAACAATTATCGAAAAACTATGCAGGTTTTGAAATTTCAAAGAAAAAGTCAACAGAGCTCGAAGTCGCTTCCATACGTCTTGACTAAAATCATCAATTAAAGTCCGTGTTTTAGAAATTGTGTTAATGCTTGTTAAGGTTTGTAACTTTGCACATATATATTTGAAGATTTAAAAGAGAAGAAAAATAATTTACAAAAATAATTTTAATGGCGGGCATGATAACACCTCACTGGAACTTCGGAATCCGAAAATTCCAACGGTTTTAGAAAGAGTACATGTCTGGGTCTCGTAGGATTATTGACTTCGCTCTAAAATTAACAAAATGGCGGGCCGTTGAAAAAATATTTTTGGAGAATTCAGATTTTTGACCAAAAAACCAAGTTAAAGAATAAGGAAGACCTTCACCGATTGACTTTATCCTAGTTCATATGATAGCTATACACTCACAGAGAAACGTGCAAAAATTTGGAATCGATTGGGTTAATTGTTTTTGAGTTATCGTGTCCGCCATTCGCAAAAGAGAAAACGCGTTTAAAGTT
Organism: Musca vetustissima; assembly: GCF_032173495.1. Lineage (NCBI taxonomy): Eukaryota > Metazoa > Arthropoda > Insecta > Diptera > Muscidae > Musca > Musca vetustissima. Next base: position 12,311 of record NW_026886675.1, on the reverse strand, counting down.
TGAGAAGCCCTTTAGCCGTCTCTTGATGCTGACACAATAAATCGGCTATATCTTCAAGAGTTCTTGAGATTTTCACTTGAAATGTTGTAGGGACATTCTTGAATTAGTGTAGATTCTAATTAAATCGAAAAAAATGTTGACCCCGAGAATGGGGGCCCCTTAGTCCGACTATATGATACTCTTCACCACTTTTGGTATATTCAACAGATGAATCCTAACAGACGTCGCAGTTTTAAAGGACTAGTAAAATGAAATCGGTTCCATAAACCTGTCATTCTGCAACCGATACTAAATTGTTCATTTGGTCAGATATAGAAGCTATATCTAAATCTGAACCGATTTCAGGAAACTAAACACACGTCATTCTAGACATAATTCGCTGAGCCAAATTTCGTGCAAATCGAAATATATATACGGACTTTGGTGGACCATTTACATTAAATCGGACGAAAATATATATGGGAGGTATATCTAAATCTGAACCGATTTTCAGGAAACTGAAATATATCATTCGAGACCTAATTCATTACGCTGTGCCAAATTTCGGGCAAATCGAATGATATATAAGGAATTTGGTGCACCAATTACATTAAATCGGACAAAAATATATATGGGAGCTATATCTAAATCTGAACCGATTTTCACGAAACTTAACACACATCATTCTAGACCTAATTCAATACGATGTGCCAAATTTCGTTCAAATCGAATGATATATAGGGAATTTGATGCACCAATTACATTTAATCGAACGAAAATATATATGGGAGCTATATCAAAATCTGAACCCATTTTCAGGGAACTTAACAGACATCATTCTAGACATAATTCAGTACGCTGTGCCAAATTTCGTGCGAACCGAAAGATTTTAAGGGACTTTGGTGCACCAATTACATTAAATCGGACAAAAATATGAATGTGAGCTATATCAAAATTTGAACCGATTTTCAGGAAACTTAACACACATCATTCTAGATTTAATTCATTACTAGGTGCCAAAATTCGTGCAAATCGAAAGATATTAAAGGGCTTTGGTGCACCATTTACATTAAATCGGATCATAAATGCGACCTGTACTTTGTTCACAAAAATACATGGACGGACGGACAGACGGACATGCGTAAATCGACTCAGAAAGTGATTTTATGTATATTCTCAAAAGTAACCCGTTTTCTTTTGCCTGTTACAAACATATGCACAAAGACATAATACCTTGTACCACACTGTGGTGAAGGATATAAAAAATAATCCAAAGATTATATTGTAAGGTACAGTCAGATATATACCATGTAAATGTTTCGGGACACTATTTAAATAAATTTGGCCGAAAATATATCAAAGAAACTTAACATATGCTCGCATAAATGTGAACTGATTTTCATTTTCATATTTAGAGCTCATCACTATTGGCTCAATTCTGTACGCTGTGAAAAAAAATATCATGGAAATTAAAATTAATATAGAAAAATATGTATCGGAGCTATATCTATCTATATACGAACCAATTTGCATGAAATTTGGTAAGGAAGAAACGTTTCTAAATCTACAAAGTACCGAACAATGGGAAACTTGTGCAAATATTTATAATATTTGCTAGGGACATTTTCTATAATATAATAGTCCAATGTATAAAATCACAGTCAATTTGGTTTAAGTACGGGAATGAAGGTGGAAGTTCTAACCAGTTATAAGCCCAAATATTAACATACAGTCTATTAATTTCACTCTAAATTACTATAACTTAATATTTTAAGTGCCCAATATCTTTAAAATATTGAATATTTGGTGGGTATCGTTGTATATATATGTTAGGGATATTTTATACCCAGTTAGAACCCAAAATTTCAAATTAAATTGATTAAAAAGCGTGCCCAAAAGCTTTAAAATATCGAATATTTTGGGGTACGCCAATAATTATAATTTTTGAGTAGGAACAATTTTAAGAAACTACAAAAGCTTCAATAGACCGACAAAGGACCGATGATTTCTCACCTGTATCATCTTTACTACACTAGTCGCATTTGTCTCTTTATAATAAAGCACATATCTGCCTTACAGCTCGTACCAAATAATTACTATACAACTATTATGTTACGGTAAATGCATTTTATATTGACGATAAGGGTCTTTGATTAAATGACTTCACTCCCAAAAGTGCACCTTTTCCTACGGTTTGGCAGGTTGCAAGTTTTATAACTTTATATTGGACATGCACTTTGTCCTCTTTACTTCAGTCGTGAGTATTTTACTTACCACCAGTTATCCACTATCTCTTACACATCTTCATACACAATCACACATACACAATGTTATATAAAACAAATAGAAGAAGGAATCCCAAACAAGGACCTCAGTGCAATTATTTCACGACGAAAATGAAGCAGACATTGCAATCATTTTTTTTTTTTTTTTTTGATTCGTTCGTTCATTTCTTGTGTGGGGTAAATTAATGCAAAACAATAAGTTTTATAGAAACTAAAAAAAGCAACAACAACAAAACAAGCCCAAAATAGTACCAGCTAACAAGCAACGATTTGTGCGAGGTCATGTCAAGAGAACGGAAGCAGAAACAACGCCATATTGCAATAGTTTTGTGTCTCACAAAAAAAAAAAAAAAAAAAAAAAAGAAGAAGAAGAAGAGAAGGCTATTGTTGTTAACACTAGTTTAAAATTGGAGGGGTAGTATGTAAATTCGAAAGTAGTGAAAATTGAATTTCAATCATTTACATGAAGTCGAGCAAAATATGTATGAGAGCTATATTTAAATGGACGTATTTGAGCGACAGTGGAATCCACTATTTGATATGCTGCAGCAAATTAGTTATAGCGTACAGAATTAAGTCTAAAATGATGTATGTTAATTTTCGTGAAAATCAGTTCAGATATATATGTAGCTCACATATATACTTCCGTCCGATTTTAGATAAATGGTGCAGCAAACTCCTAATTTTTGTCCGGCCACGAAATTTTGCAAATTGAGACTAGAATGACGTTATTGCGTTTTTATACCCTTCAACACACTGTGGTACAGGATATTTTGTATTTATGCATATGTTTGTAACATGCAAAAGGACTCAAGATAGACCCATGGTTCATTTTGAGAATGTGCATAGAATCACTTTCTGAGTCGATTTACGCATGTCCGTCTGTCAGTATGTCCGTCCATGTATTTTTATGAACAAAGTACAGGTCGCATTTTTGATTCGATTTGGATGAAATTTGGCACAGTTTACTTATTTGGCCCAAGGACGATCCATATGAAAATCGGTTCAGATTTAGATATAGCTCCCATATATAGTTTCACCCGATTTTATGTAAATGATGCACCAAAGTCCCATTATTTGTACGATTGAGACAAAATTTTGCACAGAGTAGTGAATAAGGTCTATATTGATGTCTACGAAGTTTTGTTAAAATCAGTTCAGATTTAGATATAACTCCCATATATAACTTCACCCGATTTTATGTGAATGGTGCACCAAACTCCCAATATTTGTCCAATTGGGACAAAAATTTGCACAGAGTACGGAATTAGGTCCATATTGATGTCTGCGAAGTTTTGTTTAAACCGATTCAGATTTAGATATAGCTCCCATATAAACTTTTGCACAGAGTACTGAATTAGCACTGATGTTTGTTCAATTTACACGAAATTTGGCATATGGTATTTAATTGAATATAGAGTGATAACAAAAAACAAATGCTATATGCAAACGGTTGCTAAATTAGGTTCATGTGTACATTTCATACAAATGGTACACCAAAGAATCTAAGTCTATCCGTTAGTCATGCAATTTTTCATTGATTTCAGAATGGTATGGGAAAGGTGTTTGCACGAAATTTAGCATAGAGTACTGAATTAAGGGCAGAATGATGTGTGCCAAGTTTCAAGAAAATCGATGCAGATTTAGATATAGCTCCATATATATTTTCGTCCGATTTAAGGAAAATGGTGTGCCAAAGTCCCTACATATCATTCGATTTGCACGAAATTTTGCACAGAGTACTGAATTAAGTACAGAATGATGTGTGCCAAGTTTCGAGAAAATCGGTGCAGATTTAGATATAGCTCCCATATATATTTTCGTCCGATTTAAGGTAAATGGTGCACACAAAGTCCCTACATACCATTCGATTTGCATGAAATTTGGCATAGAGTACTGAATTAGGTGCAGAATGATGTGTGCCAAGTTTCAAGAAAATCGGTTTAGATTTAGATATAGCTCCCATATATAGTTTCATCCGATTTAAGGTAAATGGGTCTCCAAAGTACCTCTATATCTTTTGATTTGCACGAAATTTGACATAGCGTACTGAATTAAGTCTAGAATGATGTGTGAAAAGTTTTGAGAAAATCGGTTCAGATTTAGATATAGCTCCCATATATATGTTCATCCGATTTTAGGTAATTGGTGCATCAAAGTCTCTGAAAATTTTTTGATTTGCATGAATTAAGGCTAGAATTACGTGTGCTAAATTTCGTAAAAATCGGTTTAGATTTAGATATAGCTCCCATATATATTTTCGTCGGATTTTATGTAATTGGTGCACCAAAGTCCCTATATATCTTTCGATTTGCACGAATTTTAGTATAGAGTACTAAATTAAGTATCATTCTAGACTTAATTTAAGCTTCGTGAAAAGATCCATAGCTAGACCGATTGTCACAACGTATTGATGTAATATGAATTAGTCTCTGGCAAGTTTCCCCGAAATCGGATATATATATATATATATATAGAATATACCCAAAGTCCGGCCCAGTCCGACTTTACTACTTTCCTTACTGCTTTCAATTGTTTGAAATATCTATCAAGATAGAACGTTTAATTTCACCCGATTCCATGTCAATGGTCCTCCAAAGATTCTATGTGTTATACCTACAGGATATTCTAAATATTAACATCTCTTGTATGTTCTCAAAGTGGTGAAGGGTATCATATAGTTGGCAACGTCCGACGTTACTACTTTTTTTACTGGTTTATTTTAAATTGGTGCACATTCAGACATAGCTTCCATATATATTTGGAACGGGTGTCTGATTAAGATTAAATTTTGAACAGTGCGGCATACCGAATAGCGTGAATTAAGGGTGCTATAAATAGATTTACATAAATTCGTCCCATTGTGCGCTGACGATTCTAAATCTTCCCGAATGAAATGAACTTTAGCATAGGTTGCAGAAAGGCATGTGTATGGATTGATGTTAGTCGGTTCACTTATAGATAAACATCGCTTATTTAAATTGGTTAAATTCCCTCGAAGGACCATTGACATGCAATTGCTATGATACATATGTAGAATATACCCAAAGTGGTGAAGGGTATCATATAGTCGGCATAGTCCGACTTTACTGCTTTCCTTACAGATTTTTCACACTCTTTGATAAGAAAAATTTTATGAATTGTATTCCTAAAATGCAGAAATCTAGACATTGGCAACACTTTCTGAACACTATTGTGTTGTCTGTGTACTCATAAATTGAGAATCTATGTTTCCTACCCTCCTTAATTGTTAGAATAAAAGCAACAAAAACACATACAGGAAGACAACATACAACAGATAGTTTTTTTGGCAAAGGCTGTAACGGAACTAAAAACTTTGTATCCCATTTAAATGGCGTTTAAAGTGCAAAAGTCGCATATTTTTAGTTTAACCCTTGGCTAGGCCATCCTTGTGTAGACACACACACACACACGTACATACAAACCTACATACCGTTCAATGTTTCCTACAACCATGGTGAAATATCCTTCTAACAGGTATGTAGTGTAATTTTAAAATTACGAAACCAACCTCTCTCTCCCTCTCGTGCTTTACATCGCTCTATGACCAACTAAATAACTTTTTTTTTTTGTTAACGGAAGTTGGCCATGTTTAAGACACATTTGTTCCCAAAACACCAAACCGTGTCTTTTTGTATGAAAATATTGTTTCCTTAGTCATTTCTTTTTTTTCATTCAGTTATTTGCATTGTTTTTGAGAAAAAAAAGTAACTATACTACCAATAATGGGTTTCGCTGCAGCCATGTGTTTTTTATTTCGCTTGCCATGTCGGGTCCTTGTTGTTGGTATTGTTTGTGTGTGTGTGTGTGACGCGTAATAGTTCTTGGTTGGTTGATTGGCTGGTATTGTTGTCGCTGCAATTTCTGTTGTTATTGTTGTTGCAACGTTGCATATAATTATCCATGCAACTTGTTAACAGAGACGAAGGAGTGAGATAGCCTTACGGTAATTTTGCAACTCTTACCTCATTTCAATGTATGTAAGTATGTCTGTACATTTCTCCATACTTGCATTACAAAACAATTTATTAACTAATTATCTGATTCGATTTTCTAAGGAAGTTTGGCAATTTGTTACCGCTGTTCTTGTTGTTGTTGGTTCTTAAGATGGGGTTTTACACAAAAGACAGCGTAACATAGTCGAGTTGTTGGCAACTAGGTTTTGTATTCCAACGACAGACAGTGAAATAATTTTTCCAAGGATGTCTTTTGACGTAACGTATGTCCTTTAACAAATGCATTTTGTGTAATGGAGGAGGTTGTAGTTGTTGACTTGGTTATAGTTATTTGACTCGTATGAACATTTTATGTTTATTCATCGAATGTATTTCTGTATTCATACCCTACGGAACTATTTGCAATATTTCAGATTTAGGGGATTATGTTAACCAAACTCATAATATAGGCCAATACTAGGATTTAACAAGTTCTAATATTATTTAGTATAGTAGACCCATTAAATACCAAAAATCAGGCGATACAATGTAAATTTTGTACATTGGGTTATTATTTGGTATCAAAATTTTCCACTAAAAATTATAAGTATATGTCCACTTTTTCTGGAAGCCTATATATAAGGCTATTCACCAATTTTCAGTTTTTTGGGGGTTTTAAGGGAACCCTCCCATTCTCGATTTCAATTTTTCAAGATTTTCAATGGTTACCAATGCTTGTTAAGGTTTGTAACTTTTCACACATATAATTGAAGATTTAAGGGTACCCCCCCCAATTCTCGGGGTCAAAAATTTTTTGATTTAATTCCAATCTACACTGATTCAACAATGTCCCTACAAAATTTCAAGTGAAAACCTCAAGATCTCTTGAAGATATAGCCGATTTATTGTGTCAGCATCAAGTGTCAGGGTATTATGTCTTTGTGCATATGTTTGTAACAGGCAAAAATAATCGAGATAGACACATGGTTCCTTTTGAGAATATGCATAGAATCCCTTTCTGAGTCGTTTTATGCATGTCCGTCCGTCCGTCTGTCGATGTAAAATTGTAAACAAAGTACAGGTCGCATTTATGATCCGAATTGGATGAAATTTGGCACAGGTCACTTGTTTGGCCCAAAGACGAACCCTATTGAAATTGGGAAAAATCGGTTCAGATTTTGATATAGCTCCCATATATATTTTCGTCCGATTTAATGTATACGACCCCTATATATCTTTCGATTTGCACGAAGTTTAGTGAAAATTGGTTCAGATTTGGATATGCTCCCATATATATTTTCTTCCGATTTAAGGTAAATGGTGCCCCAACGTCCCTATATAACTTCCGATTTGCACGAATTTTGGCACAGCGTAATGAATTAGGTCTAGAATGATGTGTGTTAAGTTTCCTGAAAATCGGTTCAGATTTGGATATAGCTCCCATATATATTTTCGGTAATTTAAGGTAAATGGTGTATCAAAGTTTCTATATATACTTCGATTTGCACGAAATTTGGCATAGCCTACTGAATTAAGTAGAGAACGACGTGTGTTAAATTTTGTGAATATCGGTTCAGATTTAGATATAGCTGCAATATATATGTTCGTCCGATTTTAGGTAAATAGTGCGCCAAAGTCCCTTTATACGCTTCGATTTGCACAAAATTTGTCTAAGCGTACTAAATTGGGTCTAGAATGATGAGTGGTGAGTTTCGGGAAAATCGGTCAAGATTTCGATATAGCTTCCATATATACGTTCGTTCGATTTTATGTAAATGATGCACCAACGTCCCTATATATCCTTCGACTTGCTCGAAAGTTGGCACAGCGTACTGAATTGAGTCTAAAACGATGTGTGTTAAATTTCGTGGAAATCGGTTCAGATTTAGATATAGCTGCCATATACATTTTCGTCCGATTTTCGGTAAATAGTGCACCAAAGTCCCTTTGTATCCTTCGATTTGCACGAAATTTCGCATAGCGTGCTGAATTAAGTCTAGAACGATGTGTGTTAAATTTCGTGAAAATCGGTTGGGATTTTGGTATAACTCTCATATATATGTTCGTCCGATTTTAGGTAAATAGTGCACCAAAGTCCCTTTACATCCTTCGATTTGCACGAAATTTGGCATTGCGTACTGAATTGAGTCTAGAATGATGAGTGGTGAGTTTCGGGAAAATAGGTTGGTTTTTATACCCTCCACAGATTTTTGTAATACCTTGGTATTTGTCCGAACACACAGAATATAACATTACAATACTGAATATCTAAAATTTTATGTTTATGAGCTATTTGCTATTTTTGCCTTTTAAAGTTTTGTTGATTAATAATTGAATTCGTGGAAAATCATTTAAATTAAAAACATTTAAATGCATATATAAGTTTGACTTCCGTATTTAATTACATTTTCCCCAATATATTTATTAGACTTCCATATAACGGTAGCGTAATATTAAATTAGCTTTTTATACCCTCCACGATTTAATATAGAACTTTGAAATTTGCACATTTCTACTACTCATAAGACATTTGGTATTGAAAATGTTACATTTTCGTTCACTTTTTATGGTAGCCCCCAATATTCAACAGAATTACTTCTAATTTAATAATAGGGATACTACTACTTATACTGCCTAATTGAGATGATCAATATTGGCCCAAGAATTCGAATATCCCCCATATAACGAATATCCCCCATATACCTAAAATTCGGTATTTGGTTGTAATTTTATATTCACCCAAGCCTCCAAATATCGCCTATATAATAGTACTCCACATTTTCCATGCTATGGGGGATTTGGGCACGTTTTTAAATATAATCGGCTGTAATTTGGCATATATCCATTCCCATTCTAGTAGCTGTAATATATCATTCCAGGATGGTAAAAAAAACATTTTTGCGGAAACAATTCTATTTAGGACCAAGATTTCGTATTGTAAAGACGTTAAGCGAATATTTCCCGTTTAATTAACGGTATGTCTGTAATTTTGAACATTATTTTTTCAGAGCATGGACATCTTACTACCAAATAATGCTGAAACATTGTCTTCACCGATTTAGGAAATCTACAAAGTGCGAAGTGTTGTGTTTATAAGTTCAAAGACATTAACCAACGATCAGGAAAAGATTTGATATTTCTCGTGACATTGCAACATTTTAGGTACTATAAGGATAAACATATCCCTATTATTATAATTATTTTCAAGAAAATAATCTAGGGCATGAATCTTAGAATCAGAACACTATTCCAACTGTCTTCTGATTTTCATCCCAAAATTTACGTGGATTTTATAGAAAACCGTGGACATACAATGATCGCGTGTACATTCAAAGATATACTTCTCAATTATTTTTTGTATTCTCACAAAAAAGTTTAAATACAATGTCAATCCAATTGAAATTTAAAATTTTCAATAATTGACAAATGAGGGCTTATAGGATTGGTCGCTACCAATTCTAGCCCAAAATATCTCAAAAAGCAACTACGACGTGGTGCAAATAGCTTGATACAAAATTCGTGGAAATGCAAATATGCTGCAAATTTTCCGCGGTTTTCAAGACTAAGATCAGATAAATCCGTTCAGCCGTTCTCGAGTTTTAGCGACACTAATGAACAGCAATTCACTTTTATATACATACATATATACAATAGTTTTTTCAAGGCAATGACAATCCAATTGATTGTAGAAAATTATCATATTTTGAGAATTTTTCATAAATGACAACTACTTAAAGATATACGCTGCCAATTTTCGCCCAAAATATGTCCAAGAAGAACTACGAAGAGATGAAATCATAAAGGTTCGATATAAAATGTGTGGACATTCTAATATCTTTAAAAATACATTTTGCAACATTTTTGCGGATTTTTCTCAAAATTTTCTTTCATTAAAACCTTTTCACTTCAATTACAGACTACTAACAGAAACTGTAAGTCAAATCGTCCAGCCGTTTCTTTAAAATAATTTTTGCAACATTTTCGCGGATTTTTCTCAAAATGTTCTTTCATTAAAATCTCTCCACTTCAATTACAAACAACTAACAGAAATTTTAAGTCAAATCGGTCCAGCCATTTTTTTTAAATAATTTTTGCGAGATTTTCGCGGTTTTTTCTTAAAATTTTCTTTCATAAAAACCTTCCCACTGTAATTACCGAAAACTGAAAGAAACTTTGAGTTAAATCGGTCTAGCCGTTCTCAATTGATGAGTTAGTATACATTTTTATGGCTCCATTTTTATATATATAGATACTTTTTTGAGGCTCACTATAGGCGTGGATTTATTAAAGAATACTTTTTTGAGGCTCACTATAGGCGTGAATTTATTAAAGAATGCTTTTTTGAGGCTCACTAAAGGCGTGGATTTATTAAAGAATACTTTTTTGAGGCTCACTATAGGCGTGAATTTATTAAAGAATACGATTTTGAGGCTCACTAAAGGCGTGGATTTATTAAAGAATACTTTTTTGAGGCTCACTATAGGCGTGAATTTATTAAAGAATACTTTTTTGGTCAAAAATCGGCGATTTTCCAAAAATATTTTTTTAAAGGTCCGCCATTTTTAGAGCGAAGTCAATAATCCTAGTTCATACGAGAGCCAGACATGTACTCTTTATAATACCGTTGGAATTTTCGGATTCCGATGTTCCAGTCAGGAGTTATCATGCCGCCATCAAAATAAGGATTTTTCTTTGATCACAAAAAACAACAACAAAGCAACAACAAATTTTTTTTGTAAATTCGTCCCGTATTATGTATAGCCTCCAGGGACGTATGCATAAACAAAATGAATTTCTGCAATGACAAATTTCGTAATGTGCAAATTTAATGAACCTGGAACATAAAATGAAAAAAAAGTAAAGAAATATCAGCGTAATCATCAAAAATTCTAAACCATGGCCAACATTCTATTCTATGAAAAAACTTAAAATTTTTTCGGGAAATATAGTAAAAATTTATTTCATTCTAATATTTAGTAAAATTCAGAATACTCTATGAATTTGTTCTTTTTTATTAACAATAAAAACTATGTGTCCCGAATGCCAACTAAGAGCCCATAAATTCAAAATATAAGACAATGTTTTCCGTTACTGACGTTTAATTCGTCCAAACGAAGGATAGAATGCAAACGCATGTGGGAGTTGTATTTACTAATGTTCATACGTGTACGTATGTATGAGTTAGATAATGTGTGATAGTATGTGATGTTAAAAATAAAACTAAGGGGCAGAGGAGGCAAACCTATGATTACATAAATAATTTATGAGTTTCTATAGTCTTCACTATAGCCTAGTAGCAATGTCTCGAAATATTTGCCTTAAAATCACAGATCAATATATAGAGCGCTTTTCTTTACGGGACTTGTGTCGTTATCTTAATGACAGGAAAATATGCTCAATATTTAATGAGAACTAATAAAGTAGACACCAATATATGTAAAATGTAAAATCTTTCAGAAAGATTGACAATAAGTAAATAGGCATTAAATTCGGCAGGACCGATTTATTGACCAGAAAAATATTATAAATGCTATTATTCACATGGTTACGTATTTTATCTATGACCTGGTACCAAACACTACCCCATCTCTGCCAGAACATGATTGCATCTATGAGCCATAATATATGTGCACCAACTATACATATGTAACCCTCAGGGGCCATGTCCGTTTGTCTTCTATGTTTTTCTATTTCAAAAAAAAAAAAAAAAATAATAATAAAGAAGGGTTACACAATATTCAAACGTGCACAGGATAACACAAGCATGTTGGTGTACTTCTAAGTTGCTATTGTTGGTATCCTTAATAAAGAATTGTTGTGTTGTTTTGTTATTTTTACTATGTTTTTGTAGCTGGTGTTTCATGTAGTTAACGTCATTGTCTTTGTTTCTATTTCTGTTGTTGGGTATACAATGCGACTAGCGCCATAGGTGTCTATTGATTCCACATTAGCAATATATATATATAGTAGTAGTAAGCTATCCATCCACAAAAACAGAAACTCAATGTTGGTAAATATATACACACCTCCATGTAGCATATATATGTTGTTGTTTTTTTTTTTTAATATTGTTGCTGTCCTGCATGTGCCA